>NW_005201286.1:189465-245011 GCF_000372725.1 Emiliania huxleyi CCMP1516 | reverse complement strand
ACGAATAGAATGTGTCCACATCGACAGAGAATACCGCTTCTGTCGCAAAGGCGCGCGGAGAAAAGCGCTCTGAGAGCCGATTTTCAACTTTATCATAGTGCACGGTGCACCTGAGCAGCGGTGCTCCGGCCGCGCCCACACGTTCCACCAAATCATCCCCCGCAAAAACATTCAATCGTAGTTCGGCGACAAGCTCACAGCCACACAGAGTCTCCAGCTGTTTCATCACGCACTTCGTCGGAGCATGGAATGAAGAGATCACCACGGATACTGTACCCATACAGCACAAGGCTGAGGGTACCTCTCGAGGAGGATCGGCCTGAAACTTGGGCGCTAAGGCGCATCGTTCTTTCGCACCAAGCGAGCAGGCTACAAGTACAAGTACAAACTTTAAATATTATACGGAAAGAATTAAAAAGTCGGCCTGTACCGCTCGAAATTCTTTTCCTGATGATGTCCACCCTGCCGCGCCGCCGCTCGAGCCGCCTCGCCCCCGCCGCCACCGCCGTTCCCCCGCCAGAGACGCCGCCGCCCGCCCGCCTCCTCGACCTCCCCACGGAGCTCCTCGTGCGCGCCCTCTCTCGCTGCGACCCCGCCAACATCGCTCGCGTCGCGGCCGTCTCGCTGCTCTTTTACGCCTCGCTCGCGGTAGAGGCCATCCGCTTGTGGGCGCAAGAGCGCGGCTTCGAGCTGCCGGCGCAGCCAGAGGGCGAGGGCTGCGCCGTGCGGTGGCTGTGCTTCGCTGCGCTGCTGCGCGAGGCCAACCCGCCGGCGAGGGCGGCGGCGGGCGAACGGCACAGCGTCTTCATCGACGGCGAGGGGCGGCTCTCGTCGTGCGGCTCGGCTGCGCATTGGCAGCCAGGCCTCCTCGGTCACGGCGAGGGCGTGACGCAGCTCAAGACGCCGACCCGCCTCCCTTCTCCGCTGGGCGGGGAGCATGCCGTGAGCGTGTCGGCTGGAATGTCTCACAGCCTCGCCACCACCGCTGACGGAGCCGTCTGGAGCTGGGGCGGTGGAGACGTTGGCCAGTTGGGTCACGGCGACGAGCAGAACCAGCTGCTGGCCAAGAAGAAAGAGGCCTTTGCTGGACAGCGCGTCGTCGCCGTGTCGGCTGGAGAGTACCACAGCCTCGCCATCATCGCGGACGGTGCTGTCTGGAGCTGGGGCTTTGGATACCACGGCCAGCTGGGCCACGGCGACCAGCAGATCCAGCTGCTGCCGAAGCAGATCGAGGCCTTTGCTGGGCTGCGCGTCGTCGCCGTGTCGGCTGGAGCAGCCCACAGCCTCGCCATCACCGCCGACGGCGCCCTCTGGAGCTGGGGCTATGGAGACTCTGGCCGGTTGGGCCACGGCGACGAGCAGGACCAGCTGCTGCCGAAGAAAGTCGAGGCCTTTGTTGGGCCGCACGTCGTCGCCGTGTCGGCTGGAGCAGCCCACAGCCTCGCCCTCACCGCCGACGGCAGCGTCTGGAGCTGGGGCTGGGGAGCCTCTGGCCGGCTGGGCCACGGCGACGAGCAGAACCAGCTGCTGCTGCCGAAGAAGATCGAGGCCTTTGCTGGACAGCGCGTCGTCGCGGTCTCGGCTGGGCTGTACCACAGCGGCGCCCTCACCGCCGGCGGCGCCCTCTGGAGCTGGGGCAATGGAGCCTGGGGCCGGCTGGGCCACGGCGACGGGCAGAACCAGCTATTGCCCAAAAAGATCGAGGCGTTGGCGGGGCGGCGCGTCGTCACCCTGTCGGCTGGAGGCGGGCACAGCATCGCCAGCACCGCCGACGGCGCCGTGTTCACCTGGGGCAAGGGTGAAAGCGGCTGCCTTGGCCACGGGGAGGACCTGTCGGACCAGCTGCTGCCCAAGAAGATCGAGGCGTGGGCGCCGGGGCAGTGAGGTATCGGGGGGCTCTGACAGCGGGCCGTTTAGTGGCTCAGCTGCACTAATCGAAGAAAGTGAGGAGCTTGTTGGAGTCGATCAGCCCGCGCGGTGTGCGGCGGGGTGTGAGAGCATGTGTGCGGGGGCGCGTCGTGTCGTACCCGGGTATATTCACGCGCACTCTTCTGTTTTCGCGAGGGAGATGATCGACGCGCCCACGCCATCCCTGCTCTCGCCGGAGTCGGCCGACAAGGCGCGCGAGGCCTCCTCCAGTCACGGCGCGTGCACATCCAGCACCGCCCTGCCTCGTCGTCTCGTCAAGTGGGGAAGTCTCCTCCTCATGCTGCTCGCGCTCTTCGCTGTCCTCGACGCTCAGCGCATCGGTCCGTTCTGCGACGACGGAGCCTCGGCGCTGCCGCCCTCTGGCGGGAGGATGAACCTCATCCTCATGCGGCACGCTCAGTCCGAGAACAACGAGCTGCCGTGGTGGAATAAGGTGCTTCTGCGGATGAAGCGCGACCCGATGCTTACCAAAAAAGGCATGGCGGAGGCGGAGGCCGCCGCAGCCGCGCTCACAGCGCTCGGCGTCGCTCCGCACCTCGTCCTCTCGTCATATCTGATGCGCGCCATGGAGACTGCGGCGGTCGCCTTTGGCACGCGTGTCACGGTCGCGCCGTTCCTCTCCGAACACAAGTACTTTGACTCTGACTTTCTCTCCCCCGGCTCCTGCCCGCTGCCTCGCGATGAGCAGCGTGCCGCCCTCGCCGGCGCTGGATTCGACGTCGACGAGCAGTTCGACTGGTCGTACGTCGGCGGCTCCAACGACGCCGTCGGCCCGGGCGAGTGGGAGGCGTTCGTCGCCTGGCTGTGGGAGCATCCCGAGGTGCAGCAGCTCTACGCGGCGCACGGAGATGAGACGACGGTGGCCGTGGTGACGCACGGCAACTACTTGAGGCTCGGAGTGCTGCCTTGCGGCTACAGCCACCCGAAAAACACGCAGGCCTACGCAGTCAGGCTGCAGAAGCCAGCCGCCTCGACGCTTGCCGAGGGGGAGGCGGATGTGAGGGAGGTGACAGTCCTGTACGAGCCCCGACCAGGGTAGCGCAGCTCGCGGTGGCTCTCTGGCTTTTTCATATACTCTCATTGTCTGTGGCTTATATATCATAATCCCGCGCCACGCAACAGAGAGTCAGAGATATGAGACAGGTCGGAGAGAGAGAAATCACGCACACATCCAGGTCGTGTCGGGCCCCGCGCCATCGGCCATCTCGCGCGTTCGGCTACTAGAGAAACGGAGAGTGAACGCCGCGCGTGATGCGCCCGCTGGTCCCTCAGCCCAGATCCCTTGAACGGCCGTCGTGGCAACCTCCACGCGCCTCCACGCCTCCACGCCCCGGCCGCGCTAGTCCACCTCCTCGATCGGGAGAGCCGTGCCGCCGTTCGCCTTCCCCTTGCTCTTCTTGGCGCTGCCCCGCCCGCTGCTGCTGCCGCCCTTGGCCTTGGCGGCCTTCCCCTTGCCGCCCTTGCCGCCGCCCTTGCCGCCGCCCTTGCCGCCCGGCGACATGCCGCCCTCCTCGTCGAACTTGAACTGCGCCACCAGCGCCTCGCCCTCCGCCCGCCGCCCGACGCCGACCAGGATGGCGGCGAGCAGGTCGACCGACGAGAGCGTGAAGGGGTGCTGCGGGCCGAGCGCGCCGAGGAAGCCCGCCTGCGCCTCGCGCGCGAGCGGCTCCGCCTCGGCGTCCTTGCCCTGCGAGTGGAGAAGGTCGCAGAGGATGTTGAGCGAGGTGAGCGTGTTGCGAGGCACCTTGTCGCCCGCCTCGTGCGAGCGCCACGCGGCGAGCACCTGGGCGAGAGAGGAGGAGGGGGGGCGGGGGGGCGTCTACACGCACGCAGTCTAAGTTGGGGAGGGGGTTCTCAACTCGACTCCTCTCGACTCCTCTCGACGCATCTCGGCTCGTCCCAACGCATCTCGGCGCATCTCTGCTCATCTCCGCCTCCCGCGCGAGTGGCTCCGCCTCGGCGAGCTTCTCCTGCGCGCGCAGCACGCCCGCGAGGTGCGTGATGCCTGCCGCGCCGCGACGGGGGGGCGGGGGCAGTGGTCAGCGGGCGGCTGGCGGGTGGGCGGAGGGCGGAGGGCGGAGGGCGGCTGGCGGGTGGGCGGAGGGCGGAGGGCGGCGCGCCGATGAGGGTCTCGGGGTGCGAGTCTCCCAGCGCCGCGCGGCAGGCGGAGACGGAGTCGCGCTGTATCTCCTCCGCCTCGGAGGCGCGGCCCAAGTCCATCAGCACGCGCGCGCGCTCCGAGACGTACGAGAGAGTCGACGGGTGCGTCGAGCCGAGCCCGCGCGCAAAGCCGGCGGCCGCGTTGGCGTAGAGTGGCTCCGCCTCGCGCAAGCAGCGCAAGTGCGCCGCCTCGTCCTGGATGTACCTACAGGAAGGCTCCACCAAGCTTCAGAGAAGCTTCTTGCAAGTGCGCCGCCTCGTCCTGGATGTACTTTGAGACGTCGACCAAGCACGCGGCGAGGTTGCCGGCGCACTTGAGCGTGTCGGGGTGGCCGTCGCCGAGCACCTCCCGCGAGCCAGCCAGCGCCTGCAGCACCGCTCCCGGAAGGCTCACGGAAACTTCGCGGAGAGCACTGGCCGTGTGAGGTGGGCACATCCCGGCTGCACCCCGTGAGTTGGGAGGTGTCCGGGAGGTGTCTGGGAGGTGTCCGGGAGGTGTCCGGGAGGTGTCCGGGAGGTGTCAGGGAGGGTCAGGGGTGGCTCGCGCCTCGCGGCAGAGCGGCTCCGCCTCCTCGAAGGCGCGCGGGTCGAGGTGGCCGAGCTGCATGAGCATGTCCGCGAGGTTGGAGATGGAGGCGAGCGTGTGCGGGTGCCGGTTGCCAAGCACCTCGCGGCAGCCCGCCAGCGCCTCCCGCTTGAGCGGCTCCGCCTCGCGCAACATGTTTGTGTTGCCGCTCGAGCGGCCGAGGTCGGAGAGCAGCACCTACTCTCGGGCGAGCCTCGGCTCGACCTTGGGCGAGCCTCGCGAGGGCGGCCGAGGCGAGAGGGCGGCGCCGCGAGGTTGTTGACCGAGAGGAGCGTGTCCGGGTGCCGGTCGCCGAGCACCTGGGGCATGGCATGGACGTGTCATGGACGTGGCACGGACGTGGCCGAGCTGTCGGAGGGAGCGGCCGAGGGGAGGGAGCGGCCGAGGGGAGGGAGGTGCGCCTGCCGCTTGACGGCGAGGGACTCGCGCTTTAGCGGCAGCGCCTCGTCGAGCTTGCCTGGAGGAGGGGCTCGAGGAGAGGCGTCACGGGGAAAGGCCCGGGAGGGGCCGTGGCGAGGCGCTCGTCGGGCTGGCCGATGTCGGAGAGCAGCTGCGAGAGGGTGTCGAGCGCGGTGACGGTGTCGGGGTGGTTGTCGCCTCGCGCCTCGCGGCAGCCCTCGAGCTTCAGGCGAGAGAACGGCTCCGCCTCCTCGAGCTTGCCTTGCTGGTGCAGCAGCAGCGCCAGGTTGTTGACGCCGTCGAGAGTGTCGGCGTGCTTGAGGCCGAGCGCCGCGCGGCGAGCCTCGTACTGCTCACGCAGCAGCGGCTCGGCCGCCTCCAGCTCGCCATGCTCCTGCAGCGGCGAGGGCCAGGGGCGGTGACCCCTCTCCACGGACCAGGCGGGTGCCCCCGCCGCCATCCACGGAGCCGAGGCGGGCGAGCAGGCCTGCAGCAGCGAGGCGACCCGCTCGAGCAGCCGCGAGAGGCCGCGCTCCTCTGTCGGCATCTCGTCGAGGGCCGCGCGCGCCTGCGGTTAGGGGGAGGTTGGACTAGCTGACTGGTGGCTGAGACGCCATGGTGTCTGGTGTCTGGTGTCTGGTGTCTGGTGTCTGGTGACGGGTGTCTGGTGACGGGTGGCTGCTGGCGGGTGGCTGCTCCCCGCGCCTCTCCCAGCAGCCACTTGTGGATGGCCTGGATGAGGCGCGAGCCAAACTCGTCGCCGCCGCCCTCCCAGCCGCGGTCGATGCCGCGCTCGACCTTGGCCCTGAGGTCCTCTGCGCTGCAGCCCGCCTCGGCCTTGCGCCAGCCGCCCTCCGCCTAGGAAGTGTCTAGGAAGTGTCTAGGAAATGTCTAGGAAGTGCCTCCGCCTTGCGCCAGCCGCCCTCCGCCTTTCGGTCCCACGCCGACACAACTTCGTCCATCCGCCCGAGCAGCGCCTGGGAGGAGTGGGGACGTGTCAGGGACGCGTCAGGGACGCGCATTCGTCCGCCACGCCGCGGGCAGCCGCGACTTTTTTCTCTCTCTCTCCTCTCCCTCTCTCTGGCTGAATCTCGGCGAATCTCGGCGAATCTCGGCGAGTCTCGGCGCCTCGCGCAGCCGCGCCGCCTCCGCCTCGGAGCAGACCACTGAGAGCGGCACCTGAGCAGCGACGTGTCTCGGACGTGTCTCGGACGTGTCTCGGACGTGTCTCGGACGTGTCTCGGACGTGTCTCGGACGTGTCTCGGACGTGTCGCCAGCGTGCGCTGGTCGAGCGGGCGGACAGGAGGGAGGACCCACCTCGGCGGCGAGGGCGGTGGACACATCTCTCTCCATATCTCCCCATATCTCGCACCTCGGCGGCGAGGGCGGTGTGCAGCTGCCAGACGCACCATCCGTGCGTGAGTGCGCGCGGCTCCTCCCACGGCTGGAAGAGCACCGCCGCCTATTCCTCGCTCCCACGCCGCGCTCATCCCGACGCCCCTCCCCCCGCTGCTCTCGGTCAGAGCGCGCCGCGCCTTCCCGATGCTCTTGACGCCCTCCCGGAACGGGCCTTGCCACCACGAGAGAGGCCACGCCTCGGCGGGCGGCGCGTGGAAGTTTGTGCAAAACGGAGACAGCCACAGGTACGCGTCGCCTAGCGCAACGAAAGGGCCGGCCGCTGGAGAAGAGGAGGCGGGACCCGACCACCAGCCACGGGGCCGCGTCGCCGGGGCTGTCGGTGGAGGCGGCGTGTCGCTCCGCCGCCGCGAGGACGGCGTCGAGAGGCTCCGCGTCGGCGGCGATGAGGAAGAGAGTCGCCGGCGCCGCGAGGGGCCGCCCCGCCTCGTCCTCCGCCCCGAGCCTGCACACGCGCCGGGCTTGCCTGTCGGCTGGGGTCGCGTCTTGGGCGGGGGAGGCAGTGGCCGTGGCGCCTGTGCAGCGCGCGGGCGAGCGAGAGGCCGCACTCGCAGGTGAGCGGCTCGACGATGGCGTGCCTCGCCTGGTCTCGGCTCCGCCTCGGCTCCGCCTCGGCTCCGCCTCGGCTCTCTCTCGGCTGCCTCTCGGCTGCATCTCGGCTATCTCTCGGCAACATCTCGGCTATCTCTCGGCTGCATCTCGGCTATCTCTCGGCAACATCTCGGCTATCTCTCGGCAACATCTCGGCTATCTCTCGGCTGCATCTCGGCTATCTCTCGGCTGCATCTCGCCTCCGCCACCGTCAGCCCGCTGACGAGGTGCGCGTGCGCCGACGAGAAGGAGCGCAGCGCCGCCACCGAGACACCTGCAGGCCAGAGGCAGAGCAAAGGTCCGGAGGGGAGGGGCGAGAGACGCCGCCGCCGCCACCGCCTCCGCGCCGAGGGTGTCGAGCGGCGGGAGCGGAGACACGTTCCTCGCGTGGAGGGAGATTGGCTCCTGACGGATCACTCCTCCCGCTGGTTAGGAACCAGCTCGAGGTCTCCGGCTGCTGGGCAAAAGGTTGAGATTTGCTCTCCTTTCCGCCCTCCAAGCGCACGCCGAGCCTACCCGCCTCGTTGGCCGCGCGCAGCACCGTCCCGAACTTGCCGTTCAGCTCCGGCTTCGACACCACCCCTCCCACCCGCACCACCGCCCCCGTCTGCAGCCGCTGCTCGCCCTCGCCTAGGAAGTGTCCTCGAAGTGTCTACGAAGTGTCTACGAAGTGTCTGCAGCTGCTCGCCCTCGCCGCCGCCGCAGCCGCCCTCGCCGCCGCCGACAGCGCGCGGCGAGGCGGCGGCGCCGAAGGAGGGAACGTCGCGCCAGCCGATGCGGGCCACCTCGGCCACCCGCGGCGCCGCGCGCACCGCCTCGATCCACCGCCTCCGCTGCTCCTCCCACGCTTCTCCTCCCGTCTCCCAACCTGCGCACCGGGGCAGAGGGGGCGGCGCGGCTAGAGCCCTCTGCGCCGGATCGAGGGGCGTCGGAGAGTGCGGTGCGGAGAGGGGGGGCGCGCGGCCCGGAGCGCTGCGTGTCCCAAAAGCGTGGCCCGCCTAGCCAGGCCGAGAGAGGCGGACGCGCGTGCTCCATCTACTCTCGGCCGCCGACGGCGTCGCCTCCGAGCAGCCGCACGCGCAGCCGGCGGGTGCCGTCCGGCGTGGCGGAGGTGAGGAGGAAGCCGTGGTCGAGCAGCTTGACCTCGGTCGCCGTCGTCACCGGGTACCCCTTGAGCAGCTCGGGCATCCCGCGCGCCGCGCCAAACACTCCGCCCGGCGGCTTGGGCGGCAGCTCGAGCCGCATCGTCTGCACCTCAAACATGTTCTTGCCAGCCTTGGCCTCCTGCTTGGCCTTGGACTCCTGGTAGAGCTCGAGGCACACCGACGCGGCGAAGAGCGCCGCCAGCGCCAGGATCGCAGACACCACCCGGAAGATGGCGCTCGCGTCCTCCGACGGCATGAGGAAGGCGGCGACGGCGACGGCCGCCGCCGTCAGCATCTCCTGAGCGCCGCGCTGCCGCCCGGCCGTCGGCTTGCTCGCCGCCGGCTTGGACGCCGACGTGCCGCCGGCCGCCTCGGACGGCTGGGTCGCCATCGTCTTGGCACGGGGTGTGCGGTGGTGTCAGGCAGCGCCTCACACGTCACACCACAGGGTTCGGGCTCCTACGCAGATAGGGGGTCTGCACCGACTCGCACCAAAACGCCCTACCTACCTACCTATTGCGGGCGCCAATCGCCAGGCTCCGTGCCCCACCTACCTACCTATTCCCAGGCCGCGCAGCGAAGCGAAAAAATACCCGTTAGCCCTCTGTCTGTGAATAGGCTCCCAGCCGGCTTGTACCCTGCAGGTACCGCGGTGCGCGCCGCTCGCGAGCCCGTGGCGAGGCGTCGGACGGCCCTGTTCGCGGCTAAACGCGCCGTCTCCCGTGCGTTGGCCTGCACAAGCTTTTCCGGCAAACAAAAAGGAAAACAGAGCTCAGAGGGTCCCCAGCACTTTGCGTTTCCGGAAATTTCCAGGGAAAACAGAGGGTGTTTGGTGCTCCATTCTGGAAACTCGCGAGTTTCCCTGAGTCTGAGAGCTGGTCTGGGGCAAAATCTGAGGCAAAATTGAGGAAATCGGCACGATACCCAGGCGGTCGCAGGGTATTTTCCAGGTATTACCCGGGGTTTTCCAGGTATACCCGCAAAATCCCCGGTATTTTGCCGATTTGGCTGATTTTGGGCCCAAACCAGCCTCAGACTCGGCTCAGAGCCCGGAAAATTTGATGGTTTCCCCGGGAAAACAGAGAGGGAAAAAGAGGGTGCTGTAGAGAAAAAAGGAAAGGAAAAGAGACGGGGTGCGAGAGGAAAAGCTTGTTCAGCCTAACCCGTGCGAGCGAAGCGGTCCCCCCCCCCCCCCCCCGCCCCCCCACACACACCTGCCTGACACACACACACCACCACCTACCTACCTATTGCGGGGCCCTCTGGGGCGGTCAAAACCGGACCTACCTACCTATTGCATAGGGTCTAACCGTGGGGAACAGACCCCCTATCTGGGTAGGAGCCGGAACCCTGGGGTCGGCAGGAAAAGAATTTGCTCGCTGTCGTACGTCATCCATCCCCTCTACAATCCCCTCTAATGAGGTGAATGAAGTCAAGCTCTGGACGCCCCTCCTCAAGACCTCCTCGGCGGGCGTTGGCAACGCCTCGAGCGGCGGCACGCCCGCCTCCGTTGGCCACTCCTACGCCTTCGGCAACACCGAAGAGAAGGCCCGCCGCCTAAACATGGGCTGCAAGGCGCGCGGGCAGCCCGGCCAACCCTTCGACCACAAGAACGGCCACGGCTACGTCAAGGCGCATCGCGGTTTCTACCACGACGCGATCTTTGTCAAGCGCAACAACTTCAACCTGCTGCTCCACGAGACGTTCGGCGGCGGCTTCTCGCCCACCGCCGTTCTCAAGCTGCGCCGCCTCGCGCGCAAAGTCGCGCGCGGCAGCGTCGACCGCACGGCCTACTCGCCCAAGTACTCGCTCTCTTTTATGTCCCACCATGCAGAGCGAGGGCCCAACTTGAGAATCGTGCTTTTTGGGTTGGGTTGGGTTGTTGGGTTGGGTTGGGTTGTTCCGCGTGAGGTTGGGTCGTCGGCGCGAAGGGTGAGGTCTCGACCGCCGCCGCTCACGCCAGCGGACGGCCACTGCCGGTGTTTTTGGCTTCGCCACCGTCCAAGGCGTGCGCCATGCGCTCGCCGGCATCGAGCGAGCAACGTGATCGACCGAGCGGCTTGCTGTGTGGCCGCCTTCTTGTGGCTCTCGTCGAGAGCGTTTTGCGTCCCGGCGGGTGGGAGAATGTGTGTCGTTGATGTGTCACTGTGTGCGTCACATCGATGTGGATAACAAGCACGGTCGATCCGTCAAAGCGATACACTCGTTCCTATCACGCTGGAAGGCTTGCACGGAGCTCTGTGCCGGCACACAGAAGAGCCGTGCGGCAAGAAGAGCTCGATGGGGAGCGAGAACTGCCAGAGGTGCTCACCCAGGTTTCGGAAGTCCGCCTTGATGCGTTCAGTTCCCCCAAGGTTTGACCGCGCAGCTCGCAAGACTCGTGGAACACTCGTAGCCTTTCTGCGCCTCTGACTCTGCAAGCTATGCGGGAAGAGCAGTTTATTCGCAATATATCGACGAGTTCGAGAGAGCCACAGGCTTTCGCTCGGGAGGGATTGAGTGCGTCGCGACGGACTTCAGGCTACACCTGAAAATCTGACGGTTCTCGCTCCCCATCGAGCTCTTCTTGCCGCACGGCTCTTCTGTGTGCCGGCACAGAGCTCCGTGCAAGCCTTCCAGCGTGATAGGAACGAGTGTATCGCTTTGACGGATCGACCGTGCTTGTTATCCACATCGATGTGACGGATCGACCGTGCTTGTTATCCACATCGATGTGACGCACACAGTGACACTTCAGACGACACACATTCTCCCACCCGCCGGGACGCAAAACGCTCTCGCTCGACGAGAGCCACAAGAAGGCGGCCACACAGCAAGCCGCTCGGTCGATCACGTTGCTCGCTCGATGCCGGCGAGCGCATGGCGCACGCCTTGGACGGTGGCGAAGCCAAAAACACCGGCAGTGGCCGTCCGCTGGCGTGAGCGGCGGCGGTCGAGACCTCACCCTTCGCGCCGACGACCCAACCTCACGCGGAACAACCCAACCCCACCACAACCCAACCCAACACGAAACAACCCAACTCACAGCACGATTCTCAAGTTGGGCCCTCAGAGCGCATCTCTCTCTCTGTTGTGCGAGGCGTGAACCGCGCCATTCGCTCTCACCTGGCAACCCTGTCTGCACGTCTCGCGCGCGCGTGAACAGGGCTCGCCCAAGTACTCGCTTTCTTTTATGTCCCACCATGCAGAGCGCATCTCTCTCTCTGTTGTGCGAGGCGTGAACCGCGCCATTCGCTCTCACCTGGCAACCCTGTCTGCACGTCTCGCGCGCGCGTGAACAGGGCCGTAAACCCCCCAAAATTGAAGTCGACCGCCCAAAGCTGTCCCCCCCGCAAACTTTAACCCTCCATAAACATCATTTTGCCAGGGCCGGGAGGGGCGGGAGGGCCTGCGTCGGCGACAGCTGCGCCGCCCACCTCGCGACGGAGGAGAGGGAGGCCGACACCGCCGCCTCTGGCAAGCCGCCCACAAGCGCCGCGCCGCCCAGGCCGAGCAGCACGATGGCGGCCTATTGGGCTCCGAACTGCTCAACAGTAAGTCGCGTTCGCCCCAGGCTCCGAGGAGCAGGCGGCGGCGGCCTGCGTCCGGAGGCGGCCCGCAGCGAGCCTGGCCGCCGGATAGGTCTGGGCAAAGGTGCTGAGCCGCACCTTTTGGAGCGCGTAGCACAGGGCGGCCGTGAGCATCGACGCGTCGGCCGAGGAGAAGGCCGCCGCGCCGCCCGCCGCGCCGCCGCTCTGTACTGCGAACGCGGTGCTGGCGAGGGCGAGTGCGCAGGCGGCCCAGGTGCGCGGGGCGACCCGGCGCTGCTCGTCGCTCGAGCCGATGCACGCCTGGAGGAGCGGCGTGAGGATGTTGACGCTGGCGAGGAGCAGCGTTCCGCGCACGGCCGACAGCTGCAGCAGAGCCATCGAGTTGAGCTGCGTGCCCGCGCAGCCCCACATGCCGAGCTCCGTGGCGGCTATCCAAAAGCCGACGCCCTCACCGCCGCCACTGCCGTTCGCACCCCCGTTCGCACCGCCGCCACTGTTGCTGTCCGCTGCTCCTAAGCTGCTACTCGCCGGCTGCTGGGCGAGGATGAACTGGCCTGCTATCGCCATGATGGCGAAGCGGACGGCGGTGATTGCGGTGGGCGTGAGGGCGACGCCGTCGGCGGCGAAGATGAGCTTCGCAAAGGTTGGATAGGTGCTCCACAAAGCACTGGTGCCGAGCAGGGCCAGCCGAGCGCGAGGCAAAGCACCGGGTTCGTCTGCGAGGCTGGCGGTGATCGCGTGGCTCCGCAGCCGAGGACGGCTGGCACAGCCTTGCTGGGACACGGCGACGGACAGGCTCGCTGTGGCGGGCAGCAGCGCCAGGCAGAGGCCGACGCGATACATCGGCACGCCTCGAAGAAGCTGGAAAAGTCCGCGACTAATTTTCTTTTTCACGAAGGGCAAAATTCTAAATCTTGAGCGTCCGTCGATCTGACCGTTGCCAACAGCTCTCACGGTAACGCAAAGCGCCCGCGCGAGCATTGACCTGTGACCTCTTGACACGCCATGAAGGTGGCCGCGATCAGCGTGTGGTCTCCGCGTTGTTTGTTGTTGCTACACGGCGTCAGAGGGCCATCATTTTGCAGGGGCGTCGCTCGATAAGTCTCCGCCAATGAAGCTCGGACCACGCCCCCCTGCCAGCGCCGCACCGATGACAGTGACGCCACGTCTCCTAGCCGCATCGCGCCACGTCGTCGTCCATTCGGTCCATATCAGCAAAGGCCTCCTCAGCGTGACTCTCGCAGAGCAAGGCGCCTGGTCGAGCAACTGTGCAGCAGCCACCGACATTGTGGCAGCAAACCGCATCAGCATCGCCGCTGCTGGCATCGACGAAGGAGCAGCTGTGTGGCACGGGCCCAGCGGACTGCCGATCGAGCTCCTCGAGGCACGCGACAGTCGAGGTCGCTCTCTGTGCAGCGTTTGCTGCGGTAGCTAGCGACGCGTCCTGCAGCCGAGCAGCGGCCTCTGGCGGCAGTGGCACGGCTGGCGCTGGAGCGAACGTGTATCCCCACGCCACAGCTTCGCACCCCTCCTAGGCGGCAAGCCTCAACGCGCCTACCCGTGGCATCCCGCCGGATCGGGCCAAGACTAAGGCAGGCTGCAGGCGTCGGCCCCGGCTGCTGCGAGGGCCCTCCCGTTGAGGTGTCCATCTTGTGTGCAGGATCCCCAAACCCCCCCAAATTGAATTCGACCGTCCAAAGCTGTCCCCCCCCCCCCCCCCAAACTTTAAACCACCATAAAGATCAGTCTGCAGGGGCAATGCCGCCGGACCTGCATCCGGAAGAGCCAGGATTCCGGCTGCCGCCGATGCTCCATCCCCCGCAACGAGCGTGCGATGCTGCAGCACTGCGCCACGAGGCGCAGCAACCTCGACCCGAGTGTTGCTCGAGTCCGCAACGCCCACGGGACGAATGCGATTGCCTGGCCCTATCGCCAAGCGGCTCTGCTCCTCCTCTTGTCTGGCAGCAATCGCGCGCTGCGGCACAATCCGCGTTGGCGCCGAGGAGGCGGCAAGCCTCAACGCGCCTACCCGTGGCATACCGCCGGATCGGGCCAAGACTAAGGCTGCAGGCGTCGGCCCCGGCTGCTGCGAGGGCCCTCCCGTTGAGGTGTCCATCTTATTTATGTGCAGTGGGGCTAACACTGTAGCGCGTCGGCAGGATCCCCAAAACCGTCTAAACCCCCCAAAATTGAAGTCGACCGCCCAAAGCTGTCCCCCCCCGCAAACTTTAAACCTCCATAAACATCATTTTGCCAGGGCTGCTGCATCACTGCGCCACGAGGCGCAGCAACCTCGACCCGGGTGTTGCTCGAGTCCGCAACGCCCACGGGGCGAATGCGATTGCCTGGCCCTATCGCCAAGCGGCTCTGCTCCTCCTCTTGTCTGGCAGCAATCGCACGCTGCGGCACAGGCCGCGTTGGCGCCGAGGAGGCGGCAAGCCTCAACGCGCCTACCCGTGGCATACCGCCGGATCGGGCCAAGACTAAGGCTGCAGGCGTCGGCCCCGGCTGCTGCGAGGGCCCTCCCGTTGAGGTGTCCATCTTATTTATGTGCAGTGGGGCTAACACTGTAGCGCGTCGGCAGGATCCCAAAACCGTCGTAAACCCCCGAAAATTGAAGTCGACCACCCAAAGCTGTCCCCCCCCGCAAACTTTAAACCTCCATAAACATCATTTTGCAGGGGCAGCCGCGCCATTCGCTCTCACCTGGCAACCCTGTCTGCACGTCTATGAGTCGAAAACCGGCTATCAGCAGCAACTGACAGACCGCACGAAAACACCTCTGCCAACCAAAAGAAGAATGGTCACCGCAAAAGCAAGACTGGAGGCGCCCAGGCGGACCTGGCTAGCCAGGCTTAGCCCCTCGCAACCGACCCTCGACCACCCGCTCACGATTATGAGGCGAAAACCGGCTATCAGCAGCAACTGACAGACCGCACGCAAACACCTCTCCCAACCAAAAGAAGAATGGTCACCGCAAAAGCAAGACTGGAGGCGCCCAGGCGGACCTGGCTAGCCAGGCTTAGCCCCTCGCAACCGACCCTCGACCACCCGCTCACGATTATGAGGCGAAAACCGGCTATCAGCAGCAACTGACAGACCGCACGCAAACACCTCTGCCAACCAAAAGAAGAATGGTCACCGCAAAAGCAAGACTGGAGGCGCCCAGGCGGACCTGGCTAGCCAGGCTGAGCCCCTCGCAACCGACCCTCGACCACCCGCTCACGATTATGAGGCGAAAACCGGCTATCAGCAGCAACTGACAGACCGCACGCAAACACCTCTCCCAACCAAAAGAAGAATGGTCACCGCAAAAGCAAGACTGGAGGCGCCCAGGCGGACCTGGCTAGCCAGGCTTAGCCCCTCGCAACCGACCCTCGACCACCCGCTCACGATTATGAGGCGAAAACCGGCTATCAGCAGCAACTGACAGACCGCACGCAAACACCTCTGCCAACCAAAAGAAGAATGGTCACCGCAAAAGCAAGACTGGAGGCGCCCAGGCGGACCTGGCTAGCCAGGCTGAGCCCCTCGCAACCGACCCTCGACCACCCGCTCACGATTATGAGGCGAAAACCGGCTATCAGCAGCAACTGACAGACCGCACGCAAACACCTCTGCCAACCAAAAGAAGAATGGTCACCGCAAAAGCAAGACTGGAGGCGCCCAGGCGGACCTGGCTAGCCAGGCTGAGCCCCTCGCAACCGACCCGCGACCATCCGCTCGCGATTATGAGGCGAAAAGCCAGCAAGGAGATCGACGAGGATGGCGTGTGCAGCTCCATTTTATTTTGTTGCGGACGATCGTTTCGAGGTGGTGCGCCCGCACCCCGCCGCAAATGCCGCCGGACCCGCATCCGGAAGAGCCAGGATTCCAGCTGCCGTCGATGCTCCATCGCCCGCAACAAGCGTGCGATGCTGCGTCACTGCGCCAAGAGGCGCAGCAACCTCGACCTGGGTGTTGCTCGAGTCCGCAACGCCCACGGGGCGAATGCGATTGCCTGGCCCTATCGCCAAACGGCTCTGCTCCTCCTCTTGTCTGGCAGCAAACGCAAGCTGCGGCACAGGCCGCGTTGGCGCAGAGGAGGCGGCAAGCCTCAACGCGCCTACCCGTGGCATGCCGCCGGATCGGGCCACGACTAAGGCTGCAGGATTCGGCCCCGCCTGCTGCGAGTGCCCTCCCGTTGCGGTGTCCATTTTGCGTGCAGTGGGACTACAACTGTAGCGCGTCGGCAGGATCCCCAAAACCGTCGTAAACCCCCCAAAATTGAAGTCGACCGCCCAAAGCTGTCCCCCCCCGCAAACTTTAAACCACCATAAACTACACAAAACGAGGGCTCCAGGCCCCAAATGACGTGTGAGTGTTAGAGTTGTTTGGTATTGCTAAAAAAACTGTCCCCTCTCGCGTACCGACAACGTGCTCTTCGCCTGCTGGCAGACCAAGCCTCCCGCCGACAGGACCAGACCCCCCCTCCCTCTTCGCCCCCCGCCGGCCGCCTTGCTGTTAGGGGTCCAGGAGGTTGCAGACACCAACACGCACACTAGCGCGTGGGGTCCTGAACTCGACCAGAAACGGGGTTTTCTTCCTCGGCTTCCGAGTAGTTTCGCCGGCGCTTTGTGGGGCCAGGGTTTGCTCAACCCTCGGTCCCGGGAGGAGCGCGTGCCGGGTTGGCATGCTCCTGCCGCTGCCCTACATCCAGGAGACGCTCGGCGACGAGGCGACCATCCTCTTCCAGTCCTTTTCTTGGAGCTTTGCCGCGTCGTGTGTGCTGTTGGTGCTGTGGCGAGGCCTGATCGCGCCGGTCGTCGCTGCCAATCGCTCCGCCGACGACCTCGTCTTCCTCACGAATTCGGTCGTCTCGCTCTTTCCGGCGCTGACGGCGCCGTTCCTCGCGGTGCAGGCGCTGTGGGAGCTTCCCATCTCTGACCACGCGACCGCGCTGGCGGCAGCGCCGACGCCGCTCGCGCTGCGCGCCGTCGGCCTCTCGTGCGGGTACATGGCGTACGACACGGTGTTTTGCCTCGCGCACAAGCAGGTCCGCCACCCGCTGCTGCTCGGCCACCACCTCCTCTCCATCCTCTTCTTCCCGTACGCGACGCTGCGGCACCGCGCGCTGCTCGTCGTCCTCTTCTTTGTCTGCACCGAGGTGACAAACATCGGGCAGCACGTGCGCATCATCCTGCTGAAGCTCGGCCACGAGCGCTCGCGCCTCTACCTCGTCAACGGCGTCGCGTGGGCCGTCTCCTTCTTCGTGGTCCGCATCCTGCCGTCGCCGTACCTGTTTTACAAGATGGCGGACTGCTCGTACGCTGCCTTCTCGAGGGCAGACTTTGTGGTCGCGTGGGCGACGATGCCGATCCCGTTCGTCCTCAACTCGTTCTGGTTCTACCTTCTCGCCTCGGGCGTGCTCCGCTTCCTCCGCACGCACGCACTCCCTAGATGCGGCACGCCTAAAAGACCGCAGTACCCCTTTACGCCCAGGGGCTACTGTGGTCGCGGCGGGCGACACACCGGCAGACACCGAACCCTGTCGCTGGGCTGGCCCGACGCTGCGAACCCCGTCTCCCATCGCCCCGCGTCTCTCGGCTCCAGCTTTCTGTCTCCAACCCGCAGGCCGCCGATCGACGCGCTCCTCTCCTCCGAAAATCATCATCAGCAGCAGCAGCAGGGCAGAGCCGCGAAGCGGCGGTAGCCGACAGCAGGAGCTCGCATGCGGAGGCATGAGATGCGTACTAGAGGCGGGAAACTGTGGGAGGGCGAGGCTAGCGCATGGGGTGTGCGGGCGTGCGTTTTGCGACATGGACACGGGTGGGGCGCGCGCATGCGAGCGCGCGTTGAGAGGGGCGCGCTCTCGGAAGCTGGGGTCCGCCGCGCAGTGCGAGCGCGGTGGCCGGCGCCGCGAAGCAGTCATCTGCCCACGGCCGTGTACTGATGTCGTCCCATAGGTGTGCCTTTTCATAGCACTGTTTCGCTCGTGTATTTATTGGTGGGCGCTCTTCCACGTGCACACAGTCACACAGGGAGACGCACACCACGCACACACACACACGACACGCGTCCAGCACGCGTCACGCGCACACTCGTGTGTCACACACGCGATTTCTCACCAAAAGAGAGCAGGACAGAGCCGGCGACCAATAGCTCCCACACAGGTGCAGGTCTTCAGCGCTCGCGGTGGCTCCAAGATGGGCCTGTTCCGCGAGCCCGTCATGCGTCACCTGTGTGTGACCACTGCCCGCCGCGCTCAGAGACAGTTCGGACACATCAGCTCTCCGCCTGCGCAAACATCTCGGCAAACATCTTGTCAAAGTCCTTTGGCTTCGTCCGCTGGGGATACCGTCCCAGAACCTGTCCGTCACGCCCGACGACGAACTTGGTGAAGTTCCACTCGATTTTCTCACCAAGTTCGGGTGTGCCCTTCAGGAACTTGTAGACCTCGTGCGTGTTCGCGCCGTTCACATCGACTCTCTCCATGAGCGACGCCGCCGGCAACTTGTGGGCGTCGACGTAGAAGGCCTTGATGTCGGCCGCGGTGCCGGGCTCCTCGGAGGCAAACTGGGGCGGGCAGGGCGAGGCGGCGGTGGGTAGACCGCGGTGGGTGGGATGGGCCCGGGGAGGGCGAGGCGTCGCAACAGTGGTGGTGGGTAGACTGGAACTGGACTGTGCCTGGTTGCACGGAAAGAAGAGCACGCGCAGGCCCTTCTCAAAGTACTTGCTTCCCAGCCCGACGAGGCCCGGCACCTCCCTCGTGTCTCAGTGCCTCGCTACATTGACGACGAGGACTACCTTGTCTGCAAAGGCGCCAAAGTCGACGTCCTCGCCGGCGTTATTGCGGGCGCGCAAGTCGGTGAAGGAGCGGATGAGGCGGCTCATTGCGAAGCGCAGCCTCCTGCTGGAACGGTTTCGGAAGCGCTGACCTGCCGACCTGCCGACTGAGTCGTGGTTGGCTGCGCGCCGAGAGAATTCGAGAAAACAAATCTGCCGCATTACAAGGGACACTCTGAACTGGCATGTCGGGGAGAACAAGAGAGATCCACCGAGCATGGGCAGCCTCAGAACCCGAACCCGAGCCGGCTCCCTTCCGCGACACGGGATGGCAGGCACGTCTTCTGATAAATGCAGTATGGAAGATACAAAGAGACGGAGGAGCAACGAGCGCCCTGGCGTGAGCCGAAGACACTCCCTCCGTAGACACTGATCACACACGGGTGGGACAGGGTGGGTCACAACAACGAGGCACGAGAGCGTGCACGACAGAGCGACGGCGCAGCGTACCGCCGTCCAGCTAAAAAGCGGCGGCCGACGGTTGCTGCGCAAAGTGATCAGTTCTAAAATAGGTGCCGGGGCCCAACGGATAGATGAATCCGGGGCACCCTCCGCTCGAATCCCTGGCCGGGGGTTCGAGGTGGCCCCCACCCTGGGGCCTCCCATCAAAGGGACTGCGGCAGAAGACGCCCAATCTTGCACAAGTGCAAGAACCATACGTCTTCTGATAAATGCAGTATGGAAGATACAAAGAGACGGAGGAGCAACGAGCGCCCTGGCGTGAGCCGAAGACACTCCCAACTGCGCTCCGTCACCGGTGTCGCGGTCTCCCCCACTGAGGGCGATCTGCGGGGGGGAGTCGCGCCGCCGGCATGTATCTGTGCAACTGTGTTTTTGCCTTGTCCCGTTTGATGGAGCAAAGTCACGGGCCGCCCGCGCTTGAAGGCGGTCGCGCCAGGCGCGGGCGGCACTAGTTGCCGGCGATCCGCTTGGGCAGCGCCCACGCTTGCCTCTGGCTGCGTCTCCATAGGTCGCGCGGCCCGAATGCTCGAATTGAACGTCTCGCAAGCTGGCGTCGCTCGCGTAGCTGTGGCAGGGCGATCCTCCCTCCGGATGAGGGAGATCTCTAGCCTCCTAACGAGGTTGCCCTCCGGCTGGCTGTTGCCGACAGCAGTTAACACCTCCGCAGTTGCGTCGGTCGCGCCACAGGTAGAGACGTTGAGCTCGACAAAGTCTTGGTAGTTGTTTCGGGCCATCAGTCCGACAGGAGAGGGCCAGCGGTCGCCTCCTTGAGCTGCCCATGCCTTCGCCGGTTTGGAGTATCGTCGCCGCCACCACCATGTGCGCCCAGGAAAAGGAGGGCTCCCCACTGAGGGCGGTCTGCGGGGGGGGAGCCGAGTCGCACGGAACGACCTCCTGATGGGATCGCCCCTCCTCGCTGAGGGCGATCTGCGGGAGGAAGGGCCCCACCTCTCCCCACTGAGGGCGGTCTGCGGGGGAAGAGGTCCTGGATCGAACAAACCTTGCCTCCGCTCAGGACGGCTGACAAGGACGGCGACCACCGCATGGAGGTGTCCATTGATCCACTCGGGGGCTGGTCCCAAGGGTCACAGCTCAGGCCGAGCGGCCGCCGGTGCGACGACGAGGTCCTCCCGCCACGGGCTCCGGCGGGGCCCTCGCCGCTCCCCACTGAGGACGGTCTGCGGGGGGAGAGGCCGGCGAGGCGCTCGAGGTGGATGCCGTACAGGTTGCCCGGGTTTGGCGCGGAGCCAGGCCGCGATGGCGTGCCCGAGCTGGATGCCGTACAGGTTGCCCGGGTTTGGCGCGGAGCCGGCCGTGGTGGCGCGCCCGAGCGTCTGTTGAGAACAGGCGATGTAGGTTAGCAGCAAGTGGCTGAGTTTAGTTAGGTTGAATTTCGTGCGGGCAAGGGCTGGGCAAGCGCTGTACTAGTCCGTCGGCGTCGACGGCGCCGCCGCGCCGGCTCGCTGCGCGTCGGGCGGCGCCAACGTCACTTGCGAAGGGTCGATGACGACGATCCCCGCCGCGTCGAGAACGTGGGTAGCCGCGCGTGAAGCTGAGCATCCAGATCAGTCAGGAGCAGGTCCATAGGGCGCCGATCCGTCGGAAAGTAGAGCGAGACGAGCTGCCGGTAGGCTTCATAAACGACCGACGGGGGCGTTGGCCGAGGCAGCGCACGGAGCAGGGAGTCGAGCGTCGGCGCCTTGGCTGCAATAGCGCGCGAGCAACGCTGCTCGGCCACTCGGTCGCGCGCCACGGTGGTCCCGCCCACATACTCGGCGCGAGTCTCAACCTCCGCAGAGTAGTTCTGAAAAGAGTTGGTCCTCAGGTAGGCCGGGAAACTCGAGCGGGTAGTCTTCAGCATGCTGAGCACATGCCGAGCAAGCAGGGCGGGATGCCCATCGCTCGCTCGCGGAGTGATGTGACCAGCGGCGGCGGCGAGCGATGCAGCCCCCACGACGGCGCTCCCCATGGGATCGACGCGCGCTGCCGCCGTGAAGACGGGCCCCAAGCAGCGGGTCATGTCAGACAGGGCTGCGAACGGGACGTCGGCCGTAGGGTCGCAAAGAGCCCCGACTGTCGCGTACTGCAAGAAGTCGACGGCCTTTGCTTCTGCAGATGGCGCTGGTCCCAAGGGTACGATCGCCTCAGAGTACCCCAAATCGCCCCACTGCAGATAGAGCTCGGGCACCGGGATTTGGCGGGAGTGCAGAGCCTGGATGCACACCGTACGGAACGCATCCTCATCCACGTGCACCGTGCTGAAGACGCCGAGGTCGGACAAGGCACCGAGGATGCGGCGCCAAGCCGCGGCCAATACGGCCAGCCGCAAGACGCTGAGCCTGTCAAAGTGGGTGGCCACAGCGGGCTCGGGCTCACTGAAGGGGAGCAGCGCACTGATGGCGACCCACTGCGGAATCTGGACCCATGACGGTTGCATCCCCGGAGGAGGAGGGGGCAGATTGAGGAAGGCCGGATTGCCCACCACAGACCACGGAATGAAGCGCAGGGTAGAGCCTACCACTGTTGAGCGGGGATCGGGGTGCTGCTCGGCCGGAATGCTGAGCTCGGCGGCAGTGAGGTCTGGCATCGCAGCGCCGGTCGTCTCGTCGAGGGCTACCTCTCGACTCTACTCCCGTGTCACAACAACGAGGCACGAGAGCGTGCACGACAGTCGACAGAGCGACGGCGCAGCGTACCGCCGTCCAGCTAAAAAGCGGCGGCCGACGGTTGCTGCGCAAAGTGATCAGTTCTAAAATAGGTGCCGGGGCCCAACGGATAGATGAATCCGGGGCACCCTCCGCTCGAATCCCTGGCCGGGGGTTCGAGGTGGCCCCCACCCTGGGGCCTGAGGGCCCAACTTCAGAATCGTGCTTTTTTGGTTAGGGACCAAAGCGCAGCGGACCACTTTTGGGTTAGGGACCGCGGGCGAATGGTTAGGGACCGATCGCCGCCGCATACGCCGGCGGACGGCCACCATCGGTGTTTTTGGCTTCGCCACCGTTCAAAGCGTGCGCAATGCGCTCGCCGACATCGAGCGAGCTCGCCTGTCCGAGGAGCGGCTTGCTGTGCGGACGGCTTCTTGTGGCTCTCGTCGAGAGCGTTTTGCGACCCGGCGGGTGGGAGAATATGTGTCGTCTGATGTGTCACTGTGTACGTCACATCGGTCTTGATAATAAGCACGGTCGATCCGTCGAAGCGATACACTCGTTCCTATCACGTTGGACGGCTGGCACGGGAGCTCTGTGCCAGCAACAGGAACCGAGCCGTACGGCAAGAAGAGCTCGATGGGGAGCGAGAACCGTCAGAGGAGCTTCAAGGGTAACCTGAAGTCCTCCGTGACGCGCTCAATCGCTCCCAAGCGGGTGGCTCTCGAAAACCGTCGATATCTTCCGGAAAGACTGCTCTTGCCGAGCAGCCGATGCCCAGACGGAGGCGCAGAAAGGCTGCGAGTACTCAACGAGTTCCGCGACCTACGCAGTCAAACCTGGGGGGAACTGACCGCACCATGGCGGACTTCCGAAACCTCCGTGAGCACCTCTGACGGTTCTCGCTCCCCATCGAGCTCTTCTTGCCGTACGGCGGTCTTCCTGATGCGTGCCGGCACAGAGCTCTGTGCAAGCCGTCCAACGTGATCGTGACGAGTGTATCGCTTTGACGGATCGACCGTACTTGTTATCAAGACTGATATGACGTACACAGTGACACATCAGACGACACATGCTCTCCCACCCGCCGGGCCGCAAAACGCTCTCGACGAGAGCCACAAGAAGCCGTCCGCACAGCAAGCCGCTCGGTCGAACACGTTGCTCGCTCGATGCCGGCGAGCGCATTGCGCACGAGGTAGACGGTGGCGTAGCTAACATCACTGACGAAGACCGTCCGCTGGCGTGAGCGGCGGCGATCGGTCCCTAACCTGCGGTCCTTCACCGCAATCGGTCCTTCGCGCTCGTCCCTAACCCAAAAAAGCACGATTCTGAAGTTGGGCCCTCGGCCTCCCATCAAAGGGACTGCGGCAGGCACGACTCGGCAACCGCGAGCCGCTCACTCCCCCAGTCCCATTCCAGCACCTTCCCCGCCTCCTCCACCGTGCGGATCAGCTCCCGCGCCGCCCGAAAAAAAATTTTTTTCCGCCAACAGCTCCCGCGCAGAACCGGCTCCGCGTGGCGATGGCAAGTGCACGCGAGTCGAGCGAACCCGCGCCGCTGCTTGGCCAGCGAGTCGTGCTCGGCGGGCTCTCCTCCCGCCCCGAGCTGAACGGGCAGCGGGGCGTGGCGCGGAGCTTCGAGGGCGGGCGGTACGCGGTGGCGCTCGAGGGCGGCGGCGAGAGCGTGCGGGTGCGGCCGGGTAATCTGTCGCCGACGGCAGCGGCGGAGCGGGCGTCGAGCGGTGTCGTGGCAGCCCCCGATGCGGTCGTGAGAGCTGCTGAGCGAGCGATGCTAGCGGCTCATCAAGGCGAGGAGGAGGCGGTGCTGGCGTGGCTTGACGGAGGCGGGCGGGTCGACGTTACGTACGACATAGGCGAGGCGAGTGGCCTCACGCTGCTGATGGGCGCCGCCGCCAACGGCCACGAGCGGGTGGTCGAGATGTTGCTGCGGCACGGCGCGGAGATCAACCAGCAGAGCAGCGACGGCGGCACCGCACTGATATACGCCGCCAACCAAGGTAACGAGCAGGTGGTCGACTTGCTGATCCAGCACGGCGCGGATGTCAACATGCGGGACAGCGACGGCATCACCGCGCTGATGAACGCCGCTCTATCGAACCGCCCCGCCGCCGTGCGGCGCTTGCTGCGGGCGGGCGCAGATGCGGCGCGCAGTGTGAGCGGCAGGACGGCGCTGCAGTGGGCCAAGGAGAAGGGCAACACCGAGTGCGTCGAGGCCTTCAAGAAGCACGTCCAGGAGGTGGTGGCGGGGCGGCCCACGGCGGCGGCAGCCGGCGGCGCAGGCGCAGGCGGCGCTTCTCTTGTCGTGGCAATCTCCGACGAGGTCGTGGCAGCGGTTGGGCGAGGCGACGAGCAGGCGGTGCTGGAGTGGCTTGACGGCGGTGGGCGGGCCGACGCGACGTACGAGAGAGGCGAGGTGAGTGGCCTCACGCTGCTGATGGGCGCCGCCTACCACGGCCACGAGCGGGTGGTCGACTTGCTGCTGCGGTACGGCGCGGAGATCGGCCTGCAGAGGAGCGACGGCTTCACCGAGCTGATGGGCGCCGCCGGCAACGGCCACGAGCGGGTGGTCGAGATGTTGCTGCGGCACGGCGCGGAGATCAACCAGCAGAGCAGCGACGGCGGCACCGCACTGATGTACGCCGCCAGCCACGGCCACGAGCGGGTGATCGAGATGTTGCTGCGGTACGGCGCGGAGATCGACCTGCAGGACAGCAACGGCTGCACCGCGCTGATGTTTGCCGCCCTCTTCAACCACCCCGCCGTCGTGCGGCGCTTGCTGCGGGCGGGCGCAGATGCTGCGGCGCGCAGTGCGAGCGGCATGACGGCGCTGCAGCTGGCCAAGGAGGAGGGCCACGCCGAGTGCGTCAAGATCTTGGCTGAGGCCGAGGCGGTGGCGGAGGGCCGAGCAGGTGCGGGCGGCGCTTCCTCGGGCGCGGCAGCGGCAGCTGTGGACGCGCCGCTGCTCCGACAGCGAGTCGTGCTCGGCGGGCTCTCGGCCCGCCCCGAGCTAAACGGGCAGCGGGGCGTGGCTCGGAGCTTCGAGGGCGGGCGGTACGCGGTGGCGCTCGAGGGCGGCGGCGAGAGCGTGCGGGTGCGGCCGGGTAATCTGTCGCCAGCGGTGTCGAGGGGTGGCGTGGCAGCCCCCGATGAGGTCATCGTGGCGGCTGAGCGTGGCGAGGAGGAGGCGGTGCTGGCGTGGCTCGAGGGCGGCGGGCGGGCCAACGCGACGTACAAGAGAGGCAAGGTGAGCGGCATCACGCTGCTGATGGGCGCCGCCGTGTACGGCCACGAGCAGGTGGTCGAGTTGCTGCTGCGGTACGGCGCGGAGATCAACGTGCAGAACAGCAACGGCTACACCGCGCTGATGGGCGCCGCCCAGGAAGGTCACGAGCGGGTGGTCGAGCTGCTGCTGCAGCACGGCGCGGAGATCAATTTGCAGAACAGTAAGGGCAACACCGCGCTGATGTACGCCGCCCAGGAAGGCCGCGAGCAGGTGGTCAATTTGCTGATACGGCACGGCGCTGAGATCAACCTGCAGAACAGCAAGGGCGTCACCGCGCTGATAGCCGCTGCCCTCTTGAACCGCCCCGCCGTCGTGCGGCGCTTGCTGCGGGCGGGCGCTGACACTGCGGCGCGCAGTGCGAGCGGCGAGACGGCGCTTCAATGGGCCAAGGAAGAGGGCCACGCCGAGTGCGTGCGCGCCTTCGAGGAGCACTCGTCGACCGCAGCAGAGGCGAGGGGGGAGAGGGCGGTCGCAGAATCAGCCGAACAGGCCGCGGCGGCCGCACGCGATGCGGCAGCGGCAGCGGAGGCGGCGGAGGCGCGCGATGCTGCCGAGGCTGCGCTGCGCGAGGCGGTTGAGGCGTGCGAGCGAGGCGACGCCGATCTCGAGGCGCTCAGGGCGGCGATCAACGCGAACACCACCCAGGCCGCCGACGGCTCGGAGGCGTTGCGGGCGGCGTGGCGGCTGCGCGACGAGTTGGCGGAGCGAAAGGTCCGCGAGGCCAGGGCGCTAAAGCGGCAGCGGCAGAAGGAGGAGAAGGCGGCGGCGGCGGCAGCGCGGGCGGCGGAGCGGGCGGCGGAGCAGGCGGAGGAGGCGCGGGCGGCGGAGGAGGCGCGAGTGGCGGAGGAAGCGGATCGGTTGGTAGCAGAGGATGCGGCGGCGCGGGCGGCGGAGGAGGCGGAGGCGGCGTCGCGCGCAAGGGAGGAGGCAGAGGCGAGGGCAAGGGAGGAGGCGGCAAGGGAGGGGGAGGAGGCGAGGCAGAGGGCGGAGGCGGAGGCGGAGGCGGTGGAGGTAGCGGCGGAGGCGGCGGCTATGGAGGCGGCAGTGGCGGCCGTGGCGGCGGCGGAGGCTCAAGAGGCGGCGGCAGCGGAGGCGGCAGCGGAGGCAGCGGCGGCGGCGGAGGCAGCAGAGGCGGCGGCTCCTGCCAGTGTCGCCGCCCTCGCCGCCGCCGCCGCGCCGCCCGCCGCCGTCCCTCTCGACGAGCTAATCATGGCGACGGACCGCTTTGCCGAGGCGCGCAAGGTGGGCGAGGGAGGCTTCGGGCGCGTCTACCGCGCCGACGCGCTGCCGTCGCTTCCGCGCGTCGCTTGCGGGTTCGCCGTCAAGACGGCGCTGGTCGGTGTCGGCGCCCAAGGCCTCGCCGAGCTGCAGAGCGAGGTGCGCACGCTCAGCGCGGCGTGCCACCCGTCCTTGCTCCCTCTGCTCGGCGCTTGCCTGGCGCCGGCGAGAGCGTGCCTCGTCTACCCCCTCTGCCGCGGCGGCAGCCTCGAGGACCGCCTCTACCGCACGCCAGCCGCGCTGCAGCGGCTCGGCATGCTCGGCTTCGAGACGGCGCCTCCGCCGCTCTCCTCCGCCGCACGGCTCCGCGTGTTGCGCGACGCTGCGAGAGCGTTGCACTATTTGCACAGCTGCTCGCCGATGATCCTGCACCGCGACGTCTCGGCGGGCAACATCCTGCTCGACGAGCGCGGCAACGGCTACCTCGCCGACGTGGGCCTCGCGCGCGCGGCAGAGGCGACGGCCGGCGGCAATGGACAGGTCTCGCACCTGTCGACGCAGCGTATCTTTGGCAAGCCCGGCTACATGGACCCGATCATCCTCAACGACGGTCAGGCTTCGCAGCTGACCGACGGTTTCGCGCTCGGCATCACGCTGCTCGTCAGCCTGACCGGCCGCGGCGCTCTTGGCTTGCTCAATGCGTGCGACGAAGCGCTGGAGGAGCCCGACACGGCGGAGGCCATCGCAGCGGCCGACGCGGGCTGGTCGGCGGCGCAGGCCGAGGAGGTGGCGCGGCTCGTGGTCCGGCTGGCGTACGAGCGGAAGAGGAAGCGGATGCCGCTCGCAGAGGCGCTGCCGCGGCTGGAGGCGCTAGTCGAGGCGGCGGGGGAGGAGGTGGCGGCATCGCCGTCGCAGAGCCTCGCAGGGGTGGTGACGGCCGAGGCGGACGGGGAGGCGCGGCTGTGCGACCTCTGCTGGTCGGCGCCGCGGTCTGTTCGCTTCGCGTGCGGCCACGCGCTGTACTGCGAGACGTGTGCGCCGCGCGTGCTGGAGCGCGACACCAACTGCCCGGCCTGCCGCCAGCCGGCGCTGCCGATCGCCAACTGCGGAGCGCACGTGGCGGCGCAGGCGACCTTTGTCTACCAGCCCCCCACGCGCCCCGCGCCGCCCACACAGCCCGCGGGTGGCATGGCGGTGGTCGGTGGGCGAGGCGGGCGCAGGCGGGGTGGGCGGGGCGGGAGGGGTGGGCGGGGGAGGCCTCGGGGCGAGGGGCGTGGCACTGGCGGCTCGTAGCTTAGGCCAGCCTCAGCAGCGAGCCGGTCTCCACGACCAGCGCAGGGCAGGGCGTGCGCATGGCAGGAGCGCATGCGGCATCGGGGCATGGCAGGAGGCGCAGAGCTGCTGGTAGGCCGGCCGGGGCCGATTTTATTAAATTTTCAACTTTAAGCTCATGCCTCGAGACGAGTATGCAAACGTCGCCGTTTGCGAGCTGCTCGACGCCTCGCCCCTCCCTCTCACCCGCCTTCCACTCGCCGTCGTAGACGTCGCCGGCTCGCCGCGCGTATGCTAAGTCCTACGAAGAGTATGCAGACTACCAGACCCTATGGACCACAGAACCGCAGCGGAACGGTCCATTAGACTGGTCCCTGAGACATATTCTAACCGTACGCCACCCGCACTGCCACACCGCGCAGCAGCCTCGCCGTGGCCCGTGCAGCGTGCGGGTGAAGAGATTTGTCCCCCGCCAAATAAAAAAACGGCCGCTTGCTTCTAGACGAGTCTACGCGGCACATCCACAAGTGCACAGAGCTCGCCCGCTCGCCCGCCCCGCCCCGGCCCGGCCTCGCCCCGCCTCGCCGCCTCTCCTCCGCCACACCCGCACCGCCCTCCGCCGACTCGCCCGGCGACCCACCTCCCCGCTCCTCCCCGCGCCGCAGAACAACCAGTCGCCATGGCGGAGGTCGAGACGTTTGCCTTCCAGGCTGAGATCAACCAGCTGATGAGTCTCATCATCAACACCTTCTACTCAAACAAGGAGATCTTCCTCCGCGAGCTCATCTCCAACTCGTCCGACGCGCTCGACAAGATCCGTCACCAGGCGTGCTCGACTGCTCGCACACACGCGCGCCGCGCACGCCCCATCTGCCGGGGCGGCGTCTTGCCCGCCGCGCGGCGCCGCCGCTCGCCGTCCGCCGCGCGGCGCCGCCGCATTGCCGTCCGCCGGCGGCGCGGCGGCGCAGCTGCCGCCCTCCGCCGCCCTCCCCCAAACAAACACGCCGCGCGCGCACGGCGCGGGGAATCCCGGGGAATCCTTATCCCCGGGCACTTTTGCCGCGCCGCTCACACCGCTCACGCCCCCGCCCCCCCTTCCCCCTCCGCAGTCGCTCACCGACAAGTCGGTCCTCGATGGCAACCCCGAGCTCTACATCCGCCTCGTGCCCGACAAGTCCAACAACTCGCTCACAATCATCGACTCTGGCGTCGGCATGACCAAGGCCGAGATGATCACCAACCTGGGCACCATCGCGCAGTCGGGCACCAAGGCCTTCATGGAGGCGATGTCGGCGGGCGCCGACATCAACATGATTGGCCAGTTCGGCGTCGGCTTCTACTCGTCGTACCTCGTCGCCGACCGCGTCGTCGTGACGTCAAAGCACAACGACGACGAGCAGCACGTCTGGGAGTCGGCGGCGGGCGGCTCCTTCACGGTGCGCAAGGACGCGGACGGCGAGGCGCTCGGGCGCGGCACCAAGATCATGTGCTACCTCAAGGAGGACCAGCTCGAGTACCTCGAGGAGCGCCGCCTCAAGGACCTGGTCAAGAAGCACTCCGAGTTCATCAACTACCCGATCTCGCTCTGGACCGAGAAGACGGTGGACAAGGAGGTGGACGACGACGAGGACGAGGAGGAGGACGAGAAGAAGGAGGAGGACGGCGACGAGCCCAAGATCGAGGAGGTCGACGAGGAGGCGGAGAAGAAGGAGAAGAAGAAGAAGAAGGTCAAGGAGGTGACGCACGAGTGGGACCTGATGAACAAGCAGAAGCCCATCTGGACGCGCAAGCCCGAGGAGGTGACCAAGGAGGAGTACGGCGCCTTCTACAAGGCGCTCTCCAACGACTGGGAGGAGCACCTCGCCGTCAAGCACTTCTCCGTCGAGGGCCAGCTCGAGTTCACCTCGATCCTCTTCGTGCCCAAGCGCGCGCCCTTCGACCTCTTTGAGCCCAAGAAGAAGAACTCGGGCCACATCAAGCTCTACGTCCGCCGCGTCTTCATCATGGACAACTGCGAGGACCTGATCCCCGAGTGGCTCACCTTTGTCAAGGGCGTCGTCGACTCGGAGGACCTGCCCCTCAACATCTCGCGCGAGACGCTGCAGCAGAACAAGATCCTCAAGGCGCGCCGCCAGCGCGCCCCCCGAGCCGCGCCCGCCCACTCTCTTCCCTCCGACCCCCTTCCCCCCCGCCGCGCCGCGCAGGTCATCAAGAAGAACATCGTCAAGAAGGCGATCGAGCTCTTCGGCGAGATCCAGGAGAACACCGAGGACTTCAAGAAGTTTTACGAGCAGTTCTCCAAGAACGTCAAGCTCGGCATCCACGAGGACTCTGGCAACCGCGCCAAGCTCGCCGAGCTGCTCATGTACCACTCGACCAAGTCGGGCGACGAGATGACCTCGCTCAAGGACTACGTCTCGCGCATGCCCGAGTCGCAGAAGGATGTCTACTACATCACGGGCGAGACCAAGAAGGCGGTCGAGACGTCGCCCTTCATCGAGCGCTGCAAGAAGCGCAACTACGAGGTGCTCTACATGACGGACCCGATCGACGAGTACTGCGTGCAGCAGCTCAAGGAGTACGACGGCAAGAAGCTCGTCTCGGTGACCAAGGAGGGCCTCAAGTTCGAGGAGACCGAGGAGGAGAAGAAGGCGTGGGAGGAGCTCACCGCCGACTTCGAGCCGCTCTGCAAGCTGATGAAGGAGATCCTCGGCGACAAGGTTGAGAAGGTTGTCATGTCGGAGCGCGTCACCGAGTCGCCCTGCGTGCTGGTGACGGGCGAGTACGGCTGGACCGCGAACATGGAGCGCATCATGCGCGCGCAGGCACTGCGCGACTCGTCGATGTCCTCGTACATGGCCTCCAAGAAGACGATGGAGATCAACCCGAAGCACTCGATCATGAAGGAGCTCAAGGCAAAGTCGGCCGCCGACAAGGGCGACAAGACGGTCAAGGACCTGGTCCACCTGCTCTTCGAGACGTCCCTCCTCACCTCGGGCTTCTCGCTCGACGAGCCCGCCACCTTCGCCGGCCGCATCCACCGCATGATCAAGCTCGGCCTCTCCATCGAGGACGACGACGAGGCGGACGACGTCGAGGAGCTGCCGCCCCTCGAGGAGGACGGCGACGAGGGCTCCAAGATGGAGGAGGTGGACTGAGCGCGCGAGTGTCGGGGTGAGCGCAGCGCTGCGCTCTCCCGCCTCGAGCCGCCCCGAGGGCTCTCGCGCCTCGGCGTCCTGGCGCGCTGGGGTGTCGCTTTCGGCTCTGTTCGGTTTTGTGTTTTTATTTCTTGTCATCCGGCTCTGCCATCTGTCAAAAAACTGTTCAGTTTTCAAAGGCAAAACACGACGCTCTGCGGTTGGTGCACCCCTCACACTGACACATTCCCCTCATATCCCTGCGTACCCTTGGCTGAGCACATCTACCTGCGAGCTAGTCTCTCCGCATTCTCTCCCCTAGTCATCCGCCCGCGCCGCGCACCCGTCATGCCAGCACCGTCCAGTCCGTCCACCGACACGCGGCACACACCCGGAAGCGCAACGACGGCCGTCCTCCGGCTCCGCCAGGTGCTGCCGCGGCCCGCGCGTCTCGGAGCGCCTGCACACGTCACGAGTGGGTACAGAGGAGCTGTGTGCACGGACACAATGCTCACATACTCACAGGCTCATTGAGGACCCGCTCCGTTCCGGCTTCCGCCCCCCATCGCTCACCGCCCCAGACCCGACTCCTCGATCTTCTTGGGCAGCAGCTGCTTCGACAGGTCCTCTCCGTGCCCTAGGCAGCCGGTCTCGCCAGCGCCGCAGCTCCAGAGGGCTCCGTCGGCGGTGATGGCGAGGCTGTGGCCCACTCCAGCCGACACAGCGACGACGCGCTGGCCGGTGAAGGCCTCAACCTTCTTCGGCTGCAGCTGGTTCTGCTCGTCGCCGTGGCCCAGCTGGCCAACGCCTCCATAGCCCCAGCTCCAGACGGCACCGTCGGCGGTGAGGGCGAGGCTGTAGTGGCCTCCAGCCGACACAGCGACGACGCGGTGGCCGACAAAGGCCTCGACCTTCTTGGGCAGCAGCTGGCGCTGCTCCTCGCCGTGGCCCAGCTTGCCAAAGGCTCCCTGGCCCCAGCTCCAGACGCTGCCGTTGGCGGTGAGGGCGAGGCTGTAGTGGCCTCCAGCCGACACAGCGACGACGCGCCCAGCCGACACAGCGACGACGCGCTGGCCAGCAAAGGCCTCGATCTTCTTCGGCAGCAGCTGGTCCTGCTCGTCGCCGTGGCCGAGCTGGCCTTCGCGTCCCCAACCCCAGCTCCAGACAGCTCCGTCGGCGGTGATTGCGAAGCTGTGCGCGGTTTCAGCCGACACAGCGACGACGAGCTGGCCAGCAAAGGCCTCGACCTTCTTGGGCAGCAGCTGGTCCTCCTTGTCGCCGTGGCCCAGCTGGCCAACGCCTCCCTGGCCCCAACTCCAGAGGCTGCCGTTGGCGGTGGCAGCGAGGCTGTGGTGCAGCCCAGCTGAGACAGCGATGACACGCTGGCCAGCAAAGGCCTCGACCTTCTTGGGCAGCAGCTGGTGTTGCTCGTCGCCGTGGCCCAAGCGGCCAGAGGCTCCACTGCCCCAGCTCCAAACGGCGCCGCCGCCGGTGAGGGCGAGGCTGTGCACGAGTCCAGACGTCACACTCACGGCGCGCTCACCGCCCAGAGTCGACGGGAGGCGCGTCGGCGTGTTGAGCTGTGTCACGCCCTCGCCGTGGCCGAGCAGTCCTGGCTGCCAGCTCTCAGCCGTTCCACACGACGAGAGCCGCCCCTCGCCGTCGATGAAGACGCTGTGCTGTGCGCCCGCCGCAAGCCTCACCGGCGGGTTGGCCTCGCGCAGCAGCGCAGCGAAGCACAGCCACCGCACGGCGCAGCTCTCGCCCTCTGGCTGCGCCGGCAGCTCGAAGCCGCGCTCTTGCGCCCATAAGCGGATGGCCTCTACGGCGAGCGAGGCGTGGAAGAGCAGCGAGACGGCCGCGACGCGAGCGATGATGGCGGGGTCGCAGCGGGAGAGGGCGCGCACGAGGAGCTCCCTGGGGAGGTCGAGGAGGCGGGCGGGCGGCGGCGTCTCTGGCGGGGGAGCGGCGGCGGAGGAGGAGGCGAGGAGGCAGCGCGAGCGGCGGCGCGGCGGGGTGGACATCGCGAGGAAAAGAAAACAAAGATCCGACAACTGTTCGTTCGATAATGCGGGTCCATATAAGGAGGCTGCCCTCGCGCGTCTCAGGAATGTAGCGGTGTCTTTTGAGTCCGGCGCCGCTGCCCAGTGAAAAAAAAGAAAGAAAGAAAACAGACAACCCAAGGGAGGCTGCCCAGGCAGCGTTGAGAGGTCAGCGTTGTGGTTGTGCGAGGATTGTAAAATTCTTTTCACTGCCCACCCTGGGGCCGCGACTCGGCCGCGCCTCGCCAAAGGCGCCCGGGGGGGGGCCCGACGTCAAGGAGCATAGGCCCCCAAGCCACCGCAAACTGCTCGGATCGTCGGTCTCCCTGCCTCACGTCGCGTCTCATCGACGCGCACAGCGGCCAAGATATGCAACCGCACATGCCCGCTACCACCAGTGTCGCTGTCACCGACGAGGCCGCTCAGCTCTGGCTCGCGCGCGGCGGCTCCGACTTCGAGAGCGTGCTCTCCTCTGGCGCCGTGGCGCTCATCGACGCAAGCTACCTCATCGAGCAGTCCGAGCGACCCGACGGCGTAATGCTGCCGCGCCAGGCGCTGCCCGACGCTGCGTTTGTCTCCCTCTCGGAGCTCAAAGCGGCGCAGAACCCGTTCCCCTTCCTCCGCATCGCCTGCTGCTCGCACTGCTGGCTCCAGCCCGACCACCCGGACCCTCGCGGCCACAACCTCCGCGCGGTTGGCCGCGCACTCAAGCTGCTTGTCAAGTCCTTTGGCCGGTTCGCAGTCTTCATTGACTTTATGTGCATCCACCAACGCTGCCGCGGCGCCGGAGGCGCGCCGCAGCCGCGCACTCACACCGACGAGGGCGGCCGCTACCCGGCGGAGGACGTGCTCTTCAAGCGTGCGCTGGGCAGCCTCGGCGCCTTCTACTCGCACCCGGAGACGTTTGTCTTTATGCTGACCGCCTTCCCGCCCGACTATGACGACCCCGCGCGGTACAGGCGGTCGGGCAACACCGCGCCGTACCCCGACCGCGGCTGGTGCTTCTGCGAGGCCTCCTGGGCGGCGCTCGTCAAAGACTCGCGCAAGCTGCTCGACCTCGGCCTCGACACGGGCGAGAAGAGCCGGCGAGCCCAGCTCGTGGAAGCTAGCTCCCCTCCTGCGGCTCTCCACCTGTCACCCGCTCATAAGAGCTTAACCGACGCCACAGACCTGTGACAGCCGGCTCTAAGCGCGACGGCGCGGTGAATCGCAGGTGGGCCGAGCTGCAGGCGCAGTGCCGGCAGCGCCGCCGCGCGCCGTTGCCGCCGGACGAGTTCGCCGCCGCCCTCGAGTCGAAGGGCTTCACCAACGGAAAGTGCGACCGCCCGCTGGTCGCGGACCTCTACCGCGCCGGCTTCGCCGAGCGCTTCGCCGCCGCGGCGCGCGCCTCTCACTGCTGCATCCGCCCCACCGCCTCCTCCTCCTCTCACTCCTGTGTACGCCTTTCCAGTGTGCATGCCTCCCACTGCTGCCCTGTCTCGATGCCTCTCCCGCCTGCCTGCAGCCTCCCATCTCTTCACCCACCCGCCGCGGCCCCAGCCATCAGCGCGAGAGCGTGGCACGATTGCTTCAGGCGGTGCTCGAGTTCGTCGACCTCGGCTGGGGCGGCGCCGAGGCGGCGGCCATCGCGTCACTGATGGCGGCCGGCGCGCTGGCGCCGTGCGAGAAGCTCTCGCTCAACTGGAACGGCGTGGGCGACGAGGGCGCCGCCGCGCTGGCGGCGGCGCTCCCGCGCGCGACCTCCCTCCGCGAGCTGCACCTCGACGAGAATGGGGTGGGCGACCGAGGCGTCGAGGCGCTGGCGGCGGCGGTCGCGGCGGACGACGCCCCGGCGAGCCTCGCGCGGCTCTCCCTGCGGCGTCACGCGGCGAGCGAGGCGGCGGCCGTCGCGCTCGGGGCGGCGTGCGCGGCGAAGGGCGTCACGTGCGTGTTGTGAATAATGAACCCCCTTGCCCCCCCCCCCACCACCCACCCACCCACCGGAAAGAGAGGAGCTGGTCCCGCGCCGCCCCCAGCGCGCTGCATGGCCATACCCCGCGGTGGTGTGTGTGTGTGTGTGGGGGGGGGGGGTTCATATGAGTCACCGCTCCAGTCACCACGCCCCGCCCCCCGCACGCACGCACTGGGTTTGCGGTTTCACCGCCATCCCGCGTTTTTTTTTTGGAAATTGTACACCGCGAAAAAGCGCGTCCGCTCGAGCCTCGACGACGCGAGCCGCCCGCGCCGCCTGCACGCAAATGTCCTTCTCCTCATACCCCCAAGTGCCAAGTCAGGGCACAGGCTCACAGACTCACAGGCTCATTAAAGACCCGCTCCGTTCCGGCTTCCGCCCCCCCCATCGCTCACCGCCCCAGGCCCCACGCCTCGATCTTCTTGGGCAGCAGCTGGTTCGACAGGTCCTCTCCGTGCCCTAGGCAGCCGGTCTCGCCATCACCCCAGCTCCAGACGGCGCCGTCGGCGGCGAGGGCGAGGCTGTGGCAGGGTCCAGCCGACACAGCGACGACGCGCTCGCCAGCAAAGGCCTCGACTTTCTTCGGCAGCAGCTGGTTCTGCTCGTCGTCGTGGCCCAGCTGGCCAAAGGCTCCCTCGCCCCAGCTCCAGACAGCTCCGTCGGCGGTGAGGGCGAGGCTGTGGCTGCCTCCAGCCGACACAGCGATGACGCGCTGGTCAGCAAAGGCCTCGACCTTCTTTGGCAGCAGCTGGTCCTGCTCGTCGCTGTGGCCCAGCTGGCCATCCTCTCCAGCGCCCCAGCTCCAGACAGCGCCATCGGCGGTGAGGGCGAGGCTGTGGGCTGCTCCAGCCGACACAGCGACAACGCGCCGGCCAGCAAAGGCTTCGATCTTCTTGGGCAGCAGCTGGCTCTGCCGGTCGCCGTGGCCCAGCTCGCCAAAGCCTCCATCGCCCCAGCTCCAGACGCTGCCGTCGGCGGTGAGAGCGAGGTTGATGCCCACTCCAGCCGACACAGCGACGACGCGCTGGCCAGCCAAGGCCTCAACCTTCTTCGGCTGCAGCTGGTTCTGCTCGTCGCCGTGGCCCAGCGCGCCAAAACTTCCCCAGCCCCAGCTCCAGACAGAGCCGTCGGCGGTGAGGGCGAGGTTGTGATCGGCTCCAGCCGACACAGCGACGACGCGCCGCCCAGCAAAGGCCTCCACCTTCTTGCCAAACTCTCCATCGCCCCAGCTCAAGACAGCGCCGTCGGCGGTGATTGCGAGGCTGTGTTTGCGTCCCGCCGACACGCTCACGGCACGCTCGCCGCCCAGCGGAGAAGGGAGGCGGGTCGGCGTATTGAGCCGCGTCACGCCCTCGCCATGGCCGAGAAGGCCTTGAAATACCTCCTCTTCGTCCTCCTCTTCCTCCTCGCCCTCCGGTTCCGAGCCGCACGACGAGAGCCGCCCCTCGCCGTCGATGAAGACACTGTGCCGTTCGCCCGCCGCCACCCTCGCCAGCAGGTTGGCCTCGCGCAGCAGCGCAGCAAAGCACAGCCACCGCACGGCGCAGCTCTCGCCCTCTGGCTGCGCCGGCAGCTCGAAGCCGCGCTCTTGCGCCCACAAGCGGATGGCCTCCACCGCAAGCGAGGCGTGGAAGAGCAGCGAGACGGCCGCGACGCGAGCGATGCCGGCGGGGTCGCAGCGGGAGAGGGCGCGCACGAGGAGCTCCCTGGGGAGGTCGAGGAGGCGGGCGGGCGGCGGCGTACTTGGCGGGGGCGCGGCGGAGGTGGCGGGGGCGAGGCGGCGCGAGCGGCGGCGCGGTGGGGTGGACATCGCGAGAAAGAATTTTTCTGGGCCTAGTGTGGGACCTGCGGCGGATTTGTGCAGGCGAGAGTACTCGTCCGAATTCCGGCGTTTTTCATAATTCTCACCCTACTATACTACAAGTACCCGTCTCTGTTGTTCGGGCAGTGAGAGACGCAGGATCTGCACGCCAAAGTGGGCCACTCCGCATTTGCATTTTGCTGAGCCCTGGCCGCGACACCTCGACACCAAACCTCGACACTGACTCGACACCTCGACACCCCATGCCAACTCGACCAACTCGACACCCCTCGACACCCCTCGACACCATCTAGGCTGGGACCAAGCTCGTCCGTGTCAAGGTGCCAAACTCGACACCTCGACACCCCTCGACACCCCTCGACACCGCTCGACACCGCTCGACACCGCTCGACACCGCTCGACACCGCTCGACACCTCTGATGATCCTAACACAGCAGAGATGTAGACCCATTGGAGTCAGAGTTAGAAATCAGGGTTGCAGCAGCAATCAAACTTGGCTGGCAGTACTTTCATCCCTGAGTTGCAGCCTCTCAAGTTCTAGCTCAAGTTGCAGCTCAGTTGCACCCCTGTTGATGCAGCAAACATGGCAGTACTCAGGTAGCCCTCAGGTGCTGCACAGCACCTTGTACAGTGGCAATGAATCCTCACACCAGTGAGCTTGTGCCATGAGTGCAGACCTGTGGTCCATTGCGCTTTGTGCACTGGCGACGCTCGGCTGCAACGGCGACGCTGCAGCGGCGGCGACGCTGCTGCGATGGGGTACTGGCAGCCCTTAGCTGCTGGACAGCACCTTGTGCAGTGGCAATGTCCACTGACTCATGGCACCAGCCTTGTGCCATATGAGCGCTGTGGTCAGTTGCGCTTTGTGCGCCGGTGACGCTGCAGGGGCGACGCTGCTGCAGCGGCGACGCTGCTGCGGTGCTGCGCCTGCACAGCACCTTTGTGCACAGTGGCAATGACTCCCGGCACTTGATGTCCTCAAATGTCCACAGAGAGTATACTGGTTGTGCTCAGGTTGTGCTACATCAACAGGGTGCAACTGAGGCTGCAACTAAGGGATGAAACAGCTTTGCAACTGCTGCCCAAGTTTTGTTGATGGGCTGCAACTGCATCCTGCCACCTTGGACACCTCGACACCTTAGACGCAAAACCCCTTGACAACACTCGACACCTGCTCGACACCCTCGACACCCTCGACACCCTCGACACCCTCGACACCCCTCGACACCCCTCGACACGGACAAGCTTGGTCCCAGCCTCGACAGGCCTCGACAGGCCTCGACAGGCCTCGACAGGCCTCTCGACACCTCTATCCCTCGACAGCAGCTCGACACCCTCGACACCGGGCCTCGACACCTCGACACCAGGGCTCAGGCATTTTGGTTTTGGGTTGTCGGAGATCATCCATCAGCACTCATGTCTCATCAGTCAGTCACGTCAGTCAAAGCAGTCGTGGCACTCATCAGTCAGTCACGTCAGTCAAAGCAGTCGTGGCACGTGGAGCAGTCGCTGCATGCAACGGCGCCGCCACACGCGCTCCGGACGACCCCGACACACCGACACACCACGCACAATGGGAGGCTATCGCGCACGATCGGGCATCGCGCCGCAAACAACTCGCCGCACAGATGGGGGGGGAGGCAGAATCCCACACACACCGGAGCAGCACAGACACCTTACACGTCAGCGCTCGCTCGATGTGGCCGGCGCTCTCCCCTCGGTCCTATCTCGCCTTTTCAACGGCGGCGTGCGGCCACGCGCCGCGCCGAGCCGGTCTCGGCGGGAGACCTCGGAGCCGCACGCGATGCGGGCATGCGCGATGGCTCCGTTGGCTCCGTGCCTAAGGCAGATCGATTAGGGTGTGAGCTGCGGCAGCCACCGTTTCTGTACCCGCTCGATCACGTGCAGGCCGTCGGAGGCCGCGCTGGATGGCCCAGGGCCGGCGGCGGTGAAGGCGTCCGTCGATGAAGGGATGTCGTCGAGGGAGCCATCGTCCTCCGCGGCTGGTGCACCGGTCCAGTTGTCGGAGTCCGAGATCGCAGTCGACTTGGAGAGATGATCGGCCCGTTGACGAACTCACGGAATGTGAGCGACTTGGTGCACGCTGGGTCGAGCATCATGACTCGCACCTCATCCTGGGCGAGGAACTCGCCCAGGGACCAGCTGTTGGCGTCGCCGTTTTGATCGAGCTGCATCCACTGCATGGTTTCGTAGTCAAGCGTAAACGCCCAGGAGTTGGTGCCTGGGTGACTTGCTGATGAGAGCGCCTTCCAGGCGGGTAGTCGTGCCCCTCACCTAAGGTCATACGGCGGTGTCAGAGGGGGGGAGGGGCGCGAAGCGTGAACATGGAGGCAAGCAGGTGGTCGCTGCACCTGGCCAAAGCCGGCGACCTCAAAGTTGTCGTAGCTTGTGCGGATATCGCTGAGCGTGAGAGGGACCGGATCGGCAGCAGCATGGGCGGCCGCGTCAGCGGCCGGAGAGGCCGGAGAGCCATCCGACGGAGGCCGGTCGTGCATCGGCGCGTCAGCCGCAGGGGGCGGGGGGGCGGCGGCATCCATCGCTGCGGGTCGCTGGGGGCCGACGATTGTAGCCGCTCCGCTAGCGTTTCGCGGTGAGGGGGTGGAGCACCGTGCAGTCGCCATAAGCAAGCCCGCCGGGAAAGCCGCCTGGCACGGCAAGCGGGTCGTCACTGCGTGGCTTGTGCGAGCCGGCCCGCGCGGGTGGACAGAATGGCAGGGGGGAGCACTGCGGGGAGCGCCGCGACCCAAATTGTTGATGTCATCGCCCGCCTCCGAGTTCAGGAAGTCGAGGCGGAGGCCGTGGGCTCGGCCTAGCTCCCCGCACTCCGCAGCGGCGTAGACTGTTCCCAGCGATGCCGCCGCTAGCGCCTGCAGCGCCGCGCATCGAGGTCGCATGCGCCAGGCGAGATAGCCGCAGCTGTGGCACAACTTGCGACTGTCGGACAAAGCAATCAAAGCCGGCGCCCGATACAAATTCGAGAAACGGCGCGGCGCAGTGGTACTGCTCGTTCGTGTAGGCTCACCCCACTCACAACACACTTCCATATGAAAAGAATTTAACACACAACTCCCTCGCAAAAGAGGGAAGAAAGAAAGAAAACAGACCGCAAGGGAGGGATGGGAGCATGGGAGGACGGCACGCCGCCACCACACAGGGAGTTTAAGTGGCACGACGAAAATATCCCCATTCTTTTATTCGTGTTAGTGCCAGTGCGCGCCAGTCCCGTGCCGCGTGGCCCGCGAATTCTTTTCTTCTGTGGCCTCCCAATGCCCGACAACGCCACGACTCTTGCCGCCTGGGACGTGGTGTTGCCCGAGCACCGCCCGATGATCGGCGACTCAACGCACCCGTCGGTGCGTTACTCGGCGTGCGTCGTGTGGCACGAAGGCCGCATCGTCGTAACGCACGGCTACTTTTACAACCACGACATCCGCCAGCCGGCATGGCTGTCCGACGCGTGGGTGTTTGAGGTGTCGCGCGGCGCGTGGCGGCAGGTGCACCGCGGCGAACGGCACGGTGCGCCGTCGGCGCGCTACTCTGCCTCCGCCGTCGTATTTGACGGCGGCCTCTACATGTACGGCGGCGACGACGGCGGGCACAAGCACTCGCTGCACAATTATGTCTTCAAGGCGTGGAACTCGGAGCTCTGGCGGCTCGACCTGAGTAGCTTCACGTGGTCGTCCGTCACGCCGGTCGGCAGGGCGCCGCCGAAGCGCGCGCTGCATGTGGCCGCCCTCGTCGGCGCGACGCCACCGCTCTCTGTCTCTCTGTCTCTCTGTCTCTCTCTCTCTCTGTCTCTCTCTCTCCCTCCCTCCCTCCCTCCCTCTCTCCCTCCCTCCCTCCCTCCCTCCCTCAGAGCCAGCCGCCTGCCGCAGGCGACGCGATGTACGTCTACGGCGGGCTCGAACGCGACGACACGTGGCGCTTCTCCTTCGCCGCCCGTGCGTGGACAAAGGTGCGGCCTGGAGCTCGCAAGGTCTGGTGGGTCATCTCATCCGATCGTCGTCCAATTGATCTCGATCACTACCATGGCAGGTGGACGACGCGGCGGCGGTCGCATCCGCAGGAGGGCAGCACCCGGGCACGCGCCACGCCGCCGCCGCAAGCGCGCGCCCTCCCCGCCGCGCCCTCTCCGCCTCGCGACGCGACGCCGTCACGCGAGGGAGTGGCGGTAGGCGCGGCGCCGGACGGGCGCGGCTTCTTCGTCTTCGGCGGCACGCGGCGCGGCAAGCCGGGCAGCCGCTCCCCGCCCACCCCGCTCGACGACTTGTGGCACTTTGACGCGACGACGCGGCGCTGGTCGCTTCTCACGCAGAGCGGGCTGGGCCACGGGCCCGTGCCGCTTGCGCCGGCTGCCCGATCGCACGCCTCCCTCGTCGCGGCGCCGCCCGACAGCCTGCTTCTGTACGGCGGAGCACACTGCACGCCTGGGTGCGGCTCGCGAGACTGACCGAGATTGACTCAGATTGACTCAGATTGACTCAGATTGACTCAGATTGACCGAGATTGACCGAGGTTGTCCGAGCCGAGGGTTGCGGAAAGGGAGGTCCGGGGGCGCGAGAGTCGGGGGCGCGAGAGTCAGTGCGCGAGTCGGCCTGCCGCAGGTGCACGTGCTACGGCGACGCGTGGGTGTACGCGGGAGGAGGCTGGCGCCGCGTGAGCACGCCGAGCTCGCCGACTCACCGCTACCGGCAAGGCGTTGTCCGCGACCCGTCGGGCGGCGCCTTCTACCTCTTTGGAGGCGAGTGGCGTGAGCAGGGCACATCGCCCCTTCTTGGGACCCCTCTCTGAACCCTCTCTGAACCCTCTCTGAACCCTCTCTGAACCCTCTCTGAACCCTCTCTGAACCCTCTCTGAACCTTATCTGAACCCTCTCGGAACCTTCCTGCAGGCGAGTCGTACAAGCCGTACATGCGCGCGCCTCTCCTCCCCACGCTGCAGCCGCGCCTCTCCTCCCCACCTGCGAGAGCACCGCGTAGGTACCACAACGCGATCGACCGCCTCATCGTCCCTAGCTTGAAGCCGCAGCCCGGCGCGGAGCCCGCCTTTACCGCCTTCTCCGCCGCCGGCGAGGCAGCCGCGCCGGAGGGTTGGGCGGCGGTGGGCGGCGGCGGGCCGGCAGCGGTATGCGGCGGACTCCTCTGCTGCCTTGCACTCTGGTGGGCGAGGGGCAGGGCGCACCGCTCAGCGCATGCGCTGGTCGCGCAGGGGTACCGGCAGGGCATTTCGGGCCCGCTGTGAACCGCGCACACCGGCTCTGTGTTGAGTCTGTGACTGTGTGTTTCAGCATCACATGTCGCCGCTCTCAGCTCGTTGCTCTCAGCCCATACGCCATTCGTGTTCACACTCACTTCACGCTTCAGCACCACATGTAAACCATATAAATTATAAATGCACCCGTACAGGCATGGCCGACTACACGGTAAGGCATACGGACCTTGCAGAAAACCTTTTCCTTCTAAGCAGGGCTACACAATGACCCTATAGTGTGTGGGTGTTCCTGGCGAGTTGTGATGAGTAGAATTAGACTAGCCAATACTATTTTGAAGTTCATATATGAAAATACCAACTTGCCTATGTGCACGTCTCCGCCGCGGCGGCCCGGAGGCGGCCCGGCGGAGCGGTCAGAGCAGCACTGCGCGGGCCGGCGATCGACTCTCGACTATAGTACGGGCTCTATTGAATGGCCTCAAGGTGCTCTCTAGGGCTGCCCTATTCCGCTCGCCCGGCTACGTCGCCGGGCTTCGAAGGAAAAGGTTTCGCTCGGCACGGCGTCGGAGAGCAAACTTCGACGTTCGTCCTATAGTGGAAGCTGGACGCACGTAGGCAAGTGGCCCATGACCAGGCGGGCTGCTGCTCAGAATCTGGGCCGTCGGCGCTCGCTCTCGCGCTCTTCATAACGGCGTTGCCCCCTCCCTCCCGCGCCGACGTTGGGCAGCCCGACCACGACAACGTCAGCGCCGCTGGCCTGCAACTCGAGGCGCCTTTGAATGAGCACGAGCCGGTGCGCGGCGGCGGCGCGGGTGATGCAGCCCAAGGTGACGGCGACGGCAGAGGGGGCGGCGCCGGCGGCGGAGGAGGCGGCAGCGGCGGCGATGGCCGCGGGGTCGGCCCGCCCGCCTTTGCTGCTGGTGCTGTGGGCATCATCACAGCTCAGCGGCGGTGTGCGACCAGGGCCAGTGGTAGACTTTCGACGCGGTGAGGCTGCTCTCTGAGCAATGACACTAGCAAGAGCATCATGTGTGTCATCGGAGTCACTTGTATTACGATACCACCACGCCGCCACGCTCGCAAGGGCCGCCTAAGCGCCTAAGCACCCTAAGCACCCCCCCGCTTAGGCCGCTTAGGCGCTTAGGCGAGTGACGGCCGGCTGCCCGGGGCCTGGCGTGCCTCCGCCGTGGGCTGAGCGCCCGGGAGAGCCACTCTGCAAGTGGTGTGCGAGCGTGTAGCCTTTAGCGTGCAGTCGGCCGCATATTATGATATCCGCAATTATGATATTAGATATACGTGTATATATGTCTTTTTTCTCTCCTCCGCTCGACAAGTCTCTCACTGTCTCTCAGGATTACACCGCGGCGGACACAGACAAAGATAGGCGAACGTACGATTGTCACCCGACAGAAGTAGCCAGAGAAGCCGTGGGCAAGTGCACCCCAGCCACCCGAAAGCCTCCTCAAGAGTCAAGTGCATGCGCGGTGCGTGGACTCTGGACAGGGGAGAGCTGCCACTGGGCGCTCGTCCGATTCCCGCCTCACGAGTCGCCTGTGTGCTGCCGCTTCGGCTCCTGCGCCGCCCAAGCGCCCGCCTGCTCGTCCCGCTGCCGCGCGAGCGACGCCGCGGCCGGCTCGGGCGCCGCCGCCGCTGCGCCCTCCGCCCTGCGCACACCTTCGGTGAGGACCTGGTAAGGCACGCAGCCGGGCGGGCCGCCCTTGTAGAGGCGCGCGACGCGGGTGCGCTGCCGCCACTCGAGCATCAGCTTGGTGTGGCAGGTGTGCGCCTATCATACACTACCACACCGTCGAACCCTTGCCACTCCAGGAGCACGCGCTTGGTGCGGCAGTCTGCCCACGACTCGCCGAGCGCAGGCGCGAGGAACGAGTCGTTGGTCGCGTCGTTGACCTTCGTCGTCACCTGATTGGCAAGAGAGGAGTGTCTAGGTGGCGTCCAGGCAATCTCTGGGCAGTGTCTGGGCAGTGTCTGGGAAATGTCTAGGCAGTGTCTGGGAGGTGTCGTCACCTGGTTCACCAGCACCGCCGCGGCGCGCTCGGCGCGCGCAAAGTCGAGGAGCGCCTGGCTGACGGTTCCGAGGAGCTGGAGCCGGCGCGCGAAGGGGAGGTTCTCGTGCCGGAAGTGGAACGCGACCGAGTCGACCACCACCAGGCGCACGCGCGACGAGCGCCCCTCGGCAAACGCGCAGAGACCCTTGACCGCGGCGACCAGCTCGGCGAGGTCGTGGCAGCGAAAGACGTGGATGCCGGAGAGGACGCCCTCGCAGGTGAGGCCGCGCAACGCCTCCTCCCGCGCGCCCCGCTCCTCGGGCCGGCACGCCACGAGGCTCTGCCACAGCGAGCCCACGAGCCCCTCCGCCATCTCGCGCACCCGCTGCGCCGAGAAGGAGCCCTCCGTGTCGATGTAGGCCGTCTCGCCACCGGCGCCGCCGAGTGCGTGAGGGACGGCGGCGTTGACGGCCAGCTGCATCCCCATCTGCGTCTTGCCCACGCCGGGCACGCCCGCAACCTCGGTGAGCTGGCCCGGCCGCACGCCGCCGCCGAGAAGCTCGTCGAGCGGCTGCACGAGCGTGACAATCTTCTGGGCGGCGCGCTCCTCCTGCAGAAGCGCGAGGCCGGTGCGAGCCGAGGTGCGCAGGTAGTTTGCGCCCAGGTCGTCCGAGCTGCTGCCGCCCGAGTGCACGTTGGCCAGCAGCCGCGCAGCCTCGGCCGCCGTGCCGCCAATCTTTTGCGCGAGCGTCGCCGCGATGACGCCGTCCAGGTCGCTGCGCTTGCGGTACCCGGCTGTGTGGAGGAGAGCGAGCCGCGAGGGCGGGAGCGGGAGGGCGGACAGGTCCATGGTCGAGGTGAGCGCGGCCGAGCGGGAAGCGCCCGAGTTGGAGGAGCGAGTTCGGTGAGCGCGGGAAGCGAAAAGTACCTAGTACCCCTTCTCAGCACACGTTTGGTGCACAATATTCGCTGTATGTCGGCGACCTAAAGCTCGGCGGCCGTCGCTCGCGCCGGCCGACTCCCTGAGAGAGAGAGAGATGTATGTATGTAGGAAGGTGAAGAACAGTCAGGCTCGGACTGGACACCAACGCGGTATGGGTGGACGCAAGACAGATGATGACGACACGCACGAGCGACACACAGACACAAACAAGCTCACGAGACACACAGCCAGCGGGCTGCCACACATCCTGAGTGGGCGTACACATCACTCAGGCCAGCCACGTCCCCCCTGTCGCCCCCCCCAGCACTCCAAGGTGCCAAGAGACAAACAACAGCACAACAACACAGACAGGCGACAGGGGCGAACGTGTGAGACTAGAGCAGGCTTGCTCCGCCTCTAGCAATCTCGTCGCCGGCCGCAAGGCACGGACGATACCGTGTGTGGGGTCTTGTGAGGTGTCTATGGACGCCCTCCTCACAGGCTAGCGGCCAGCCGCCAGCCCTATCTCGCACTCATGGGTGACGACAGTTCATTGGATGAGTGGTTGCGAGCAGAGGCGCGTGTGCTGAATCTAGATCGCACGCCGTGGCCTATGACTTGGGTAGGCGTGCGACCGCAGCGCGCCCGCCGAAGGCTCGACCGGGCGCGCGTGTCAGCCAGAAGTTTGCCAGTAGAGCGATCCTGGTCTTTCCGAAGACGAGCCCCGCGCCACGGGTGCCAGCCGTGCCTCCGCGGGAGCTGCCTCTCGAGCCGCGTCCCGCCGGCACTGTCCCTGAGTGCGTCCCGCCTCAGCGGCACGCACTCGGCGAGGACAGTCCGGCCGACAGGAACGTGTCGCGCGCCGGCGACGAATGCGGCGGGGTGGGTGTGGGTACAAAGCGCCGCTTCGACGAAGCGAGGTAGGCAGGCGCCCCTCACGAGTCCGTTCAGACATGCCACACGCCCCTCGCAAGCGAGGTTGGTAGGCGCCCCTGGCGAGACCCGCAAGAGATGCCGCACCCCTCTCGTACCTGTGAAGGACCGGCGTGTGAAGAGCCTCGACCAATTAATAAATAGTTGAGGACGTGCCACCTCGGGCGATGAATAATTAGGTGAGGACTTGTCCCTCAAGCAATTAATAATACGTGGAAGGGCAGGGCAGGGCAGCGGGGCGAGCGGCGAGCGGCGTCGACGACGCGGCGAGGACACAGTGGTGACGCGATGGTGACGCACACAGCGGCAGCGTTCGCGGCGCAGCGCCGACGGCGGCCCCGCGCCGCGGCGCTCTGAGTGAGGCAGACTGCCCTGCACAGCCTGCTGGGCACTCCCGACCAGCGGCACGCCACGCGCGCCCGCCGCGGGCGACGCGGGCGGCGAGCCGACACGCCTCTCGCAGGCTTGAACAGCACTGGCGAGGTGAGGCAGCCAGCGCCAGAGAGAGAGAGAAGAGAGAGAGAAGAGAGAGAAGAGAGAGAGAGAGAGAGAGAAGAGAGAGAGAGAGAGAGAGAGAGAGAGAGAGAGAGAGAGAGAGAGAGAGAGAGAGAGAGAGAGAGAGAGAGAGAGATGATCCCGCCTGGGATGTTGGGTGCGAGGTGTGGCGGCTTCGATCCCAAGGGGGGGAGCTGATCCCACTCGTAACCAACTCTCAGGGGCAGTAGGTGGACGAGCTTGGAGCGCGCTCATCTCGATCGTCAAGGCGTCGCTACGCGCGGTCTTCGGCGGGGGGAGCTTCGCCGACGGGTGCGGGACCGCGGCGCAGCCAGTGCCGTGGCGATGCCTCCGGCTGTTTGCGGCGGGCGGCTTGCTGCTCGCTGCATGGCGAAAAACTCGTCTCGCCACACGCCAAGGGCTTATGCTCTGGCGAGACGTGAGGCGTATGCGCCCAGGAGGGGAGGGGGCATGCGTAACGACACTGCTAGAGATGCCTTTCGGGGCCCAGAGACAAAACTTCTGATGCCATGCGTGACCTAGTAGTGTCCCCAGCTATGGGCGTGTCCACGTTGGAGCCAGGTGTGGTTTGGACGCGAGAATAGCTCCGCCGTTCATGGAGGCAACCGATGCGAGTCGACTGGTGTGTGTCGTCGTGGTTTCGTATCAAGAATACTCACACACGCCCACAGGGTTGATAAATTCTTTTCCCCGCGAAGTCCGCACGCGAATTTAAATGACGAGCACTGATGGATACAGCCCTGTCTAGGCGGCTGCCCCGTCCGCAGCAGGACCCGCTCGGCGCTGTCGTTGTCGGCGGCGTTCTGGGGGAGCGCGAGGGTGAGGGTGGCGCCTCGCGGCGCGCCCTGCGGAAGGACGACGCTCGAGCACGCGCCCGACGCGGTCTCGACGACGATGCGATCTCCGGCCTGCGCGCCGAGCGGTACCGGTAGCGAGACTCGCAGCATTGTCACGCCGACTCGCGCGAGCACTCAACCTGTGGTGAGTCCGAGAGAGATTTTTATTGTTTTGTGTTTGAGTCCGTGGGATTTTTTCTTTTTGTGTAGAGGTTCATCCTACCAGCGTTCCACAACGCGGGTGTCATCGTAGGTAGTCTGACTGTGCAAGTCTGACTGTTGTCCGCCGCGCGCCACCGATACACACAGCACTTTCTCGCGGGCGGGCAGCGCCGCGAGGGGCGAGGAGCCGGCGGGACGACGGCGGAGGGAGGAGGAGGAGGGAGAGGAGCAAGCAGAAATTTAGGGAGAAAAAATCGATCCGACTCGAATCCGGCAGGGCGGCTCAAGAAAAGAGCCGCAGGTTCTTCCAGCGCTCCGGTGGTGTGCCGGTGATAGTACTAGCACGCGCCAGTTCGCACCTGTGTCGAGCCTGTCTGCTGTGAGAGAGAGTTGTTTTGTCTAAATTCTTCCAGCGAGGGAGCCGCAAGCGGCTCCAACGCAGTGTCACAGCTTCATGAGAGGGGCGTACGCGTTCTGAGTATTTCACGCCGGTGTGTCGCCACTTGCGGAATACGGACAATACGAGCAGTACATGCGCGCGCTTTTTTCCACACTGGAGATGGCCATGTATGTATCTAAAGGGTGTGGATGCTGGGTTGACGGAAATCGAGGGACGCGACCCACCTCGCCACAGACGGTCCCGCGCCTCGCCGCTAAGTTTGCGGCACGCCCCGCACCGTCCGCTGTGCCGCGTTTTTTGTCCGGAGTGAAAAGTCCAACGCGCTCGTCGGTGGCGGCTTCCCTCAACCTGCGCCGCGCTCGGCGAACCTCGACAGCGCCTTCGGTGGCATGCAGCTCTTTGCGACAGAAGCCTGGAGAGCAGCTCCTCTGCTGCTCACACACTCTGCACAGTTGACACAGCCTACTGTGCGGATGCCACAGCTGTGACAGCGATGGGCTCGCCCTCACTGGCCCTCAGTCACTTGTGCTGCGGCTTGTGTGAGCGACACTGCTCGGCGACTGCCGGCACACTGTGAGACCATGGGTTTGAGGTTAAACCACGCTACCAGCGCTTGGTCACATCGGCCCCGAGGTCAGATCCATCTACTCTGTTGATGACAAGACTTGTCTACCGGCTGGAGCCGAGCAGGAGGGCCCGGCGCACAACCCCTTGGTCAACTCACCCTCCACACCCGTACCGTAGGTATGTATGTTCACGACTCACGCCTTGTGGTTGTAACAATCCCCGGGAACCCAGACGCGCACACATGCGCAGAGGGTGGTTGTGAGACGAGAGAGGAGCGCTCACACGAGACCGAAGAGTGCATATGCCAACGGATGCGAGCAGCACTAATAATACGATCGGTCAAATGGGTACAGAAGAGTCTTTCGGCTCCATAGGCTCACATCGACCTCGTCGTCGTAGTATCGCCCCCCGTCAATAAGATCGCTGTGAGGATCGCCCGTCACGACGATATGCGCCCTGTATCGCATCGCCCTCTGCGCTTCCCACAGACAATAGCGTGTGGCCAATCTGTCGCTATATCCCAGATAGTCTGGCAGATAGTCATAGAGCTCAATTGCAATCCGCGCTGCTGGAACCATTCGACAAATTGATTGAATCTTGACTGCAGCCCGATGGTGGCAAACTGCCCGATCGTCTCGGCCGAGGACATCGAGCTCGGCCTCGCGGTGCATCGCCACCAAGCACCGCGCTCGAAAAGCACTGCCACTGGACTGCGACCTGCTGTCCACCGCAGGGATCCCTGGCGGCGGCGGCGGCGGCGGCGGCGGCGGCGGCGGCAGTGGCGGCGGCGGCGGCGGCAGTGGCGGCGGCAGTGGCCCACGGCGAACCTCTGCCTCTGCCTCTGCATCCTCTTCCTCGTCTCTGCTCAAAAGAAGCACCAGCCTGTCCGTGGCGAGGAGAACGTCATCTCCCTCCTCTGCATCATATTCCATGCCCCTCTCGCGTAGCGCCGCCCTAGCGTGCGATAGCGCCTATTGACAAGCTCAACCGGCTCAGTGAGTCCGCGCGATGCGGTGGCGACGAGCCCGCGGTTGATCGCCTCGCACACACATCTCCGTCGGCCTCTATGCGCGCGATACAATCGATAGAGAAAGAAGCGCTTAAAGGCCCGAAGGGCGGCCACGAGCGCCGCCTCGTCGTAGGGCGCAGAGGTTGCGGCGATAAGCATTGCCTGTAGTCAGGAGAGGAGGCGGATAAGGCTTGGATGATGACGGAGGAGAGGCACGGAACGCGCCTCAGCGCGCTCAGCGCGATCGTCGACCCTCGCCTCAAAGTCATAGCCGTGCAGATCCGCGCGCACCACCAAGGCCTGCGCGGCAACCGAAGGTTGCGCTGCGCCGCCTTCGCCAAGCGGAGGGAGCAGGTCGCAGAAGTGGTGAGCGACGGCCCGGATGCGGGCGATGTCGGCGAGGCTGTCGACCAGCGCGACGCAGCGCGCGAGTAGCTCCGTGGGCAGGTCGAGGAGCATGGCTTGAGCGGGTGGCGAGGCGGCGCCGCCAACGCCGGGCGACCCCTCTTCAGCGGCAGCCTCGAGCGGCGAGGGAGCGGCGGCGGCGGCGGCGGCAGAGGCGGCGGCGGAGGCAGTGGCAGCGGCGGCGGAGGCAGAGACGGCGGAGGCGGTGGCTGTGGCGGCGGCGACGTCGGCGACTTGCGACCGCTTGTCGGCGTCGTCGACGTGGGCAAGGAATTGCTTCATTGCGTCCTCGTCGTTCGTCACCCCAGACAGGAGGGCGGAGGCTGCTGCGGGCTCGAGCGGCGAGGAAAAGGGGGCGGCGGCGGCGGCGCGGGCCCCCTCTCCGTCTTCTTCCGGCGCGCCGGTGGAGAGCGTGCCGTCGACGAGAGACGCGCAGACAGCGACGCTCTCCGCGTCGAGCGCGACCGCACCCGGCGGCTGCCCCGTCCGCAGCAGGACCCGCTCGGCGCTGTCGTTGTCGGCGGCGTTCTGCGGGAGCGCGAGGGTAAGGGTGGCGCCTCGCGGCGCGCCCTGCGCAAGGACGACGCTCGAGCACGCGCCAGACGCGGTCTCGACGACGATGCGATCTCCGGCCTGCGCGCCGTGCGGCAGCGAGACTCGCAGCATTGTCACGCCGACTGCTGCGAGCACTCAACCTGTGTGGGTGGGCGGCAAGTTTTTCTTTGAGCTTAGCCTTCGATGTTATGAAACAACGCAAGGCGGACATGGCATATCGCTCTCGGGCCCACAGACATCCCGCACACTCGCCGCACACCCGCCGCCCCCGCGCGCGCCCCGCCCCGGCCGGGAGAAAGGGGAGTGACAGTTTGGGACGGCAACAGAACGAGTATGTTGAGTCCTGGCTCAACAACGCAGAGAGAAATGAAAGCCGTCCGGCTCACAAGTCCGGCTCACGCGCCCCGACTGACCGATCTACCGCACTGATCACTTCCGCCCCCTCGCTCCCAACCCATCCACCTCGCCTCGGGCCGCGCCGCGCGATCTCGGGCGATCTCGCGCGATCTCGGGCGATCTCGGAGCTCCACGCCACGCCTCTCCACCCCGCCCCACCTCACCCACCGCCGCGCCGCGCTATCTCGGGCGATCTCGGAGCGTCGCTCGCGCGGCGTCACACCTGCTCAAAAAGGAAGGAGGTTGGAGGCAGGAGGTCACGCCCCATCCAGAGCGCCGTCGTCGCCGGGTTTTTTTCTTTTGCGCTAGTTCGATGAAGACACAAACAAATGGCACATCGCTGCTCTCGGGCCCACAAACATCCCGCCCACCCGCCGCCCCCGCGCGCGCCCCCCTTTGAGGTTCATAGTCGCCGTCGCACAACGCAAGAAGAAGTCGCAAGAAGAAGTCGCGAGAAGAAGTCTCTCTCTCTCACAAGTCGCAAGAAGAAGTCGCGAGAAGAAGTCTCTCTCTTTCACACAACGCGGGTGTGCTGTCTTCGTTGGTAGTTTCACTGTGCAAGTCTAAGTTTCTCCGCCTCGCCACCAATACGTTTAGGGAGAAATAAGAATCGATCCGACTCGAATCCGGCGGGGCGCCTCAAGAAAAGAACCGCAGGTTCTTCCAGCGAGGGAGCCGCAAGCGGCTCCAACGCAGTGTCCCTAACCCTCCGGATGGTATAGGTCGTCCTCTCGATTGTGAGAAACAGCTCAGCTACAGTCGCTGAGTGGAAGAACATACTACAGAAATGATCCTGATCAAGTATGATCTTAAATATTAAATCGCCAGCGGCACCGCGTCGACGTGGTCGACGTCGCCACCCGTCTTGTGGTCGCGCTCTTAAAAAAAGCACAGCGGCGCGGCCGACCACCCGCAGGCGCCAGAGAGACCCTCACGCCCGCCTCTGACACCCACGGCCTCGCAGACCCGGGCCGAGGCCGTCCAGAGGCCTCCCGGAGACGCCGCTCGCAGCGACGGCTCGTCGCCACGCCACCACGCAGCCGTGGCGGCCGATCGCCGCCGCTGCATAGTCTCACGACCAATCTGTCGCGACGGTGTGTCAGATTTCACTCCCGGATCAGTCACTGCGTCACGACGGATGCCAGCACACGGGTTGCATCACAGGCTCTCGACGCCGAACGGCAACGTCACTTGCTGTTGGGAAGGTGCAATGTCACGATGCGAGATTTCAGCGTCACTGCTGACGAAGCTTCCCTCTGCCTACTCGTTTCTACTTGGCTGGGAGCCTCAATGAGACCGAGGAGCGAGCCGAGCGAGAGAGAGAGAGAGAGAGAGAGAGAGAGTGAGAGAGAGAGAGAGAGAGAGAGAGAGAGAGAGAGGGGGGGGGGGGGGGGGGAGAGAGAGTGAAGAGCGTGTGAGAGATGAATAAATACAACGGACACCTCTAGGAGATGGGTGAAAGGAGCAAAAGCGAAAAGTCCACCGCCATGCGATCTTTGTGCAGGGTTTCATCTTTGGTGCACACTGTGTGTGTGAGCACAAGGGACAGTACTCGAACTACGACGCGCTCCATTGTCAAGAACGGAATCGTCAACATTTGTCTCGAAAGCCAGGGCGCAGGGCGGCATCGCGCGGCCAACCAAGAGAATCATCTACCACTTCGCCAAAGAGGTCGGCAGCCCGAACGCCGTCGTAAGAAACCAACCCAAGGGTGGAATGGATTCGACAGCTTTTGCGTGTCTGACGTGGTCGCTCGAGCGAGCCCTTTGACCGAGCTGGGCGACATCGAGGCAGCTCTCGCAGTGTATCGCACGAGCGGACGCGAGGACGCGGGATCCGGCGCTGTTCGATCGGCTGAGCGAGACGCTCAACCAGCAGCGCGCGCAATGTTCGGCGATTCTGGTCATATCGCCCCGCAGCCTTGACGCGCTGATCATGGCGGAGGGAGGCCAGGCTGAGACGCCCTTCTACCTGTTCCTGTACTACTGGGACGACCGCGAGACGGGCCGTTTTGGCGTGGGTGGTGGGTAACGCCCGATGAGGTCGGCTGCACGCAGTACGTCGCCTTCGCCCGCGGGCACCGCATGTCTCCCACGGAGTGCGACGGCGAATGGGAGTCGGCAGCCTAGTGTTGAGCCTCTCGCGCCTCCCTCTCTTCGCGCTTTCTGGCATCTTGACGAGTCTCTCACAGCAAACAGCGGTCGAGCTTTTCCCTCTTTGCGCTGCTCACTCGCGGCTTCCAGGAACGCTGCGCTCGCGCCGGCCACCCTGTTTTTCTTCTTTCTGGCGCAGTGACGACTCTGCTGCCCGACCTGGCGGTGGGCGACCTGGCCGCGCTGCGAGCCTTCCTCTCCGGGCGGCGGACGCGCGGCACGCTCAACGCGCGGCTCGAGACCGACACGCAAGACACGCTTCTTACCTGGGCCGCTCGGCACGGGCGAGCCGAGGCGGTGCGGCTGCTGCTCGAGGCCGGCGCGAGCGTTGGGGCGGCTGACGGCGAAGGCGCCTCCGCTCTCCTCCTTGCGTGCGAGAAGGAATGCCTCGAGTGCGCCCGGCTGCTCCTCGAGGCCGGCGCGGCGGTCAACCAAGCCGATGCGGACGGCTTCACGCCGCTGTACATGGCGTGCCAGGAGGGCCACGTCGAGGTCGCCCGGCTGCTTCTCGAGGCGGGCGCGGTGGTCAACCAAGCCACAGAGGATGGTACCACGCCGCTGTCCATCGCGTGTGAGAACGGCCACGTCGACATCGCCCGGCTGCTGCGCGACGCTGGCGCGGCGGTCGACCAAGCCAAGGAGAACGGCGCCACGCCGCTCTTCGCTGCGTGCCAGCAGGGCCACGTCGAGATCGCGAGGCTGCTGCGCGACGCTGGCGCAGCAGTCGGCCAGGCCATGGACGGCGGCTTCACGCCGCTCTTCGCTGCGTGCCACCAAGGCCGCGTCGAGTGCGCCCGGCTGCTCCTCGGGGCTGGTGCGGCAGTCAACCAGGCCACGGACGGCGGCGCCACGCCGCTGTTCATCGCGTGCCTAAAGGGCCACGTCGAAATCGTCCGGCTGCTCCTCGAGGCCAGCGCGGCGGTCAACCAAGCCCGCAACGACGGCGCCACGCCCCTGTACATGGCGTGCCAGAAGGGCCACGTCGAGATCGCCCGGCTGCTTCTCGAGGCTGGCGCAGTGGTCGACCAAGCCAGCGGCAACGGCGTCACGCCACTGATCATGGCGTGCCAGAACGGCCAGCTCGAGTGCGCCCAGCTGCTCCTCGAGGCCAGCGCGGCGGTCGACCAGGCCAAGGACACCGGCGCCACGCCGCTGTACATCGCGTGCCAGAAGGGCCACCTCGACATCGTTCGGCTGCTCCTCGAGACCGGCGCTTCCGTCAACCAAGCCCGCAACAACGGCGTCACGCCGCTGCTCGCCGCGTGCCACAACGGCCGCCTCGAGGTCGCCAAGCTCCTCTCCTCCTACGGCGCCTCCCGCGCCGCTACGCCCCGCGGCACGCCCGAGGAAATGGCAAACAACCGCGGCCACGCCGACCTCGCCGCCTGGCTGGTCGCCAGCCGCGGCTGGACGCCGCTCGCGCACCTTGAGACCCTCACCGCCGCCCGCGCTCTCTCCCTGCTGCGCAGCGGCGCAAGCTTGCACGAGGGCGAGCCGACGCCGCTGCAGCGCGCCGCGGGCGGCGAGGGCGAGGCGGCGGCGCTGATCCGGCGGGCGGCGGCGCCGTGGTCGCCGGCAAGCCATTCGCTCTTCCCCGCGGCGGCCCGCGCGCGGGCGGCGCTCCTCGTCCTCTCGCTCTACGAGATCCACGAGCAGCACCATCTCGATTCGGCAGGAAACACGAACGGCATCGCGGCGCTCGACTTTGTCGCGTGCGTGCTGCGCTTCGCGATCACGCGCGAGACGGAGTAGCGCGGCGCGTGCTCGCGCTGCCGCGCGCGGTGGCGCGAGGCGAAGAAGAGCCGGTGAGTGTGCGAGGCTCAGCGCTCACGCGCGAGATGGGGGAGGGGAGCCGCGTGTGAAAACTCAACCCCGCCGTTCACTGGGCGTCATGCCGTGCATCCACTTGGTCGTCGAGCTTCTCGGTGTTCTAGTAATGCATCTTAGTGCCCCTGGGAGCACTTGGAGCACTTGCACACTGGGCAAATCGGCCCCGATTTCCCTCCCGCTAAATCATCACGGCCCCGTAACACCCTCCGCGCGCGGTCAAAGGCTTCCCAGGGCCGGTCCATGACATGAACCGATAGACACAAGCAAAAAAAACCGCACCTCTAAGCTTATCGGGCACCCCGAGGCCCATACGGCGCCCCGGCGGGCCCCGGCGGAGGTCCGGCGCGGCGCTCCAAATCCGCACTTCGCGAGCTTCTACGGGAGTTCACGCGGCTTCTCCGCCTCGTGAGGCACACCCCACACCCACCACGAGCCCTGGGGCCGTGGGCGGACCTTTGGCCGCGGCGTCCGGAGCTTTAGTCGTCGAACATCGGCCGCCAACTAGGCCGTCGAGCGAACGTGTCCGGAGAGGCTCTCGGATGGGTCCGGCAGCGGTCCCATGGACCCAGAAGCTCGCCCCGGCGGAGCACTCACGGCTCGACCCCCGCCCCTGGTCACCCAGACGTGCCCTTGGACAGCCGTAGGGGCTCGCATGACGACGTTGGCGCCCGCGACGACGCCCTCCCCGACGACGTCGCATCTGGCAGACTACTCGGGCGCGGCGGCGCGGAGGATCACATGGTTTGGGACTCTGAGCGATGGCAGAGGCCTTTACTGCAAACGAGGACGCCCCGCGAGGCCCCGTTGGCCGGGAGTGGTGAGTGGGACCATAAACAAGCACTATATCCCCTACCGCGACCAGCCCACACACAGCCCAAACCGCTGCCAAACCGGCCCTGGTCACGCAGGCGGGGAGGCTGCCGGGGCGCCCAAACAGTCCCTCACGAACGCCACACGGGCCACCACGGCCCGTCCCGGCGACCCGAGTGCCGCCCCGCACCCGCCCGACGCCCTTGGCCAGCCAGCGCCCACTCTGAGAGGCTTCACCGCCGCCAGCGCGCCGAGCGCGCCGCCCTCTCCTCGCGCCACACGGCCGAGAGGCGGCCCATAATTTGAGTCGAGACGCGCCGCCGGCCAGCCAGCAGCTCGCCCGCCACCCGCAGAGTGCCGCCGCCGCCCCCAGCCCGCAC
>NW_005201286.1:162720-189112 GCF_000372725.1 Emiliania huxleyi CCMP1516 | reverse complement strand
GAGAAACGGCGGCGGAGGTGGCGGAGACAGTGGCAGTAGAGGTGGCGAGGGTCTAGCCTGAGGGGGAGGGGGTGGGGGAGGGGATGAGGAACGGTGAGGGCGGCTGGGGCGGCCGGGAAGGCAACACAGGCGAGGCGCGGCGCACCTCAAACTCGAGCGAGTAGCGGGAATATCACCCGCTGCTCCGGCAGGAGATTGCTCCCCCGCCGCCCCCTGGGTCACCCCGAGTGACCTCGCAGCCCACGCCGTGAGGCGCTGCTGTCAGGGGGGTTTATCACCGCCGTATCCACCCCACACTGGCCGCCGAGGGGCCCGGCGGGCTGAGGCGCGCGAGGCGGCTTTCGCTCCCGTGGGGCGGCTCTACCCGTCTCAGCACGGCGTCCCGAGGTGTAGCCGTGTACCTGGTGGCAGGGCCATCACTCACACGCCTACTCGCGGCACAAGGGAAGCCGTGACGCGATCGCGAGAGGCGAGATGGGTGATGGCGAGACTGTCGTTTGGCCCGTTTGAGGCTGAAAGGATGACCGCGGACGATGAGGGCGACGATTTATCGCGGCTACTGAGCAGGCAAGGTCCGGACCTACAGGATGGAGGGGCGAGTAGTGAGACTCGGGACCATATCTTCGCGTCGAGAGACGAAAATCCGGATTCTTGGCCGCCAGCGCCGCCGGGCGCCGAACGTCACTTAAGGGAACTGCGCGACGACGACGACATTACTGACCGGGAGCGATCACCACCGCCCTTCTGGTGGTGTTTGCCGGTCGGGGGGGCGTCGGCAGCACCGCCGTTCCGCGCGGATGTTGCAAACGGTGGCTCGGGGCACCTATTTCGGCAGCCCCGGGGCGGGAGCCGAGGAGGGGCAGCCGTTGCGGTGGCGCCATTGCAGCTCGGCGGCGCGTGGGGAGCCGAGCGGCTCCCAGCGATCCCGCGAGAGAAGGGCCCGCATCCGTCACGGATGCCGCGCCCACGCTGCCCGACGCAAGCGCCAGATGGGAGAGGAGGTTGGAGCCCTTCTGCGCTTCGAGGTGCAAGATAACTCTGGCGATATTTAGCGGGAGGAAGCCAGGTGGGGTTTACAGTTCTGCCACGACGTGCGGCCTAGATTTAGCCCACGCGCCTCTGCTCGCAAACACTCCCCCATTGAATTGTCACTGCCCGTGAGTGCGAGATAGGGCTAGCCGCAGGCAGCTAGCCCGTGAGGAGAGCGTCCATAGACACCTCACTTAGACCCCACACACGGTCTCGTCCGTGCCTCGCCGGCCGGAGAGATTGCTGGAGGTAGAGCAAGCCTGCTCTAGCCTCGCATGTCACTTCCTGTCGTCTGTTGTGTCGTTGTGCCCTTGTTTGTTTCTCTTGGCACCGTGGAGTGCTGGGGGGGGCGACAGGGAGGATATGTATGGCCTTGAGTTATGTGTAAGCCGACTCAGGGTGTGTGGCAGCCCGCTGGCTGTGTGTCTTGTGAGCTTGTTTGTGTCTGTGTGTCGCTCGTGCGTGTCGTCATCATCTGTCTAGCGTCCACCCATACCGCGTTGGTGTCCAGTCCGAGCCTGGCTGTTCTTCACCTTTCTACCTACCTACCTAGTTGTAGCCCAATGTGTGGAGTGCGGTTGGCAACCTCACACCCAGGGCCGGGGAGCTGCGAGAAGGCAGAAGCGCACCCAGCGGGCCGGATGATCGGCGGCATCGGGCTAGAGGGAAAAAACCTTCTCCCGCGTCCCGGCGCGATTTTATTCCTCCGGACTCCGCTGGGAGTGCCCAGGGACGACGGCAAGAAACCCATGGGTGAATTTGACAACTACTCTTCGCCCTTTTCTTTCCAGCCATAAAAAAGAAATCTCGCGCGCGCTTTCCGTCAGAGAGGGGGGGGGGGGGCAAAAAGAATTCTTCGTCCTCCTGGCGCTTGCCTTCCCTCTAGGGACTGCGAAGAGAGATAGGAAGAGGCAGACGCCCAAGGCGCAAGGGTGGGCGACGGATAGCGCACCACACACCTCTTCTTAAAATCCCTGTGAGCTGTGTGGTGGCGGCGTGCCGTCCTCCCATCCCGGCATCCCTGCCTTGGGTTGTCCGTGCCGCGCTTTCTTCTTTCTTTGATCTTTCCCTCTCGCCAGGCGGAGCTGGGAGGACATGCCGGCGGCCTGCCGCACGACAAACGGTGTCATCGTGTCGCTCAGATCGCCATCGATAAATAAAGCACTGGATGGACCGCGTCCGCGACGCCTCGCTCATTGGCCTGTCCGAGGGTTTCCGGCAACCCAGAGGGAAACCAGAGGGTCCCCAGCACTTTGCGTTTCCGGAAGTTTCCAGGGAAACCAGAGGGTGTTTGGTGCTCCATTCTGTTTCTCTCGAGTTTCCCTCGGGAAACTCGCGAGTTTCCCTGAGTCTGAGAGCTGGTCTGGGGCAAAATCTGGGGCAAAATTGAGGAAATCGGCACGATACCCAGGTATTTTCCAGGTATACCGGGGTTTTCCAGGTATACCCGCAAAATACCCGGTATTTTGCCGATTTTGGCCCCAAAACAGCCTCAGACACGGCTCAGAGCCCCCCCAAAATGACGAATTCCACGGAGTTTCCCCGGGGTTTCCCGAGGAAACTAGAGGGTGTTGTAGGGAAACGAGCAGGAAACACGGAAAGGAAACCAGGTAGGGTGCGAGAGGAAACCCTCGGACAGGCCAACTCGCTCAGGGCGTGCGCCGTTGCGCCGCACATGCTGCCTTCTCGTGGCGAGTAGCTTGGAGCCCACTGGAGCGCACTTGGAGCGCAACTGGAAGGCACTGCGCCACGAGGCTCTGCCTCCGCTTGATCTGAATTGGGAAAAAAGAAATCGGTCCGCAAAACCCATCGTGCTGGGCTCGCTTGCCGCCGCTAGCCGCCAAGACGTCATGCCCGCCGCGCCCTTCCGCGCCTCCGCCGTGCTCCGCACGCCTCTGCCGTCTGCTGGCAGCGCGCCGGGTGGTGAAGTCCAAAAGAACGTCCTGAAGGCGGCTACGGACGGCCGCGTGGGACCGGTGCGACAGTGGCTGAATGAAGGCGGGAAGGCGGACACTCTCGCTGAGGGACCCTCTGAGGCCGGCAAGATAATTCCATGCACCCTGCTCATCCTCTCCGCGCAGAACGGGCACGTGCAGACTGTCGAGCTCCTCCTGAAGCGTGGCGCAGACATCAACCTGCAGAACAGTCTCGGCACCACAGCGCTCAACGCTGCAGCCAACTGTGGCCGCGAGCGGGTGGTGGACGTGCTGCTGCAGCACGGCGCGGAGATCGGGACGACGCTGACAGCGGCTGCCCAGGGCGGCAAAGAGCGGGTGGTCGACCTGCTGCTGCGGCGTGGCGCGGACATCGACCAGCAAGACGAGAACGGTGGCACCGCGCTGATGCACGCCGCCTACTTCAACCGCCCCGCCGTCGTGCTGCGCTTGCTGCGGGCGGGCGCGGACATGACGTTGCGCGATGCGTACGGCAAGACGGCGCTGCAGTGGGCCAAGGAGAGGGGCCTCGCTGAGTGCGTCGAGGCCTTCAGGACGTACCTCGGGGCGGTGGCGGCGGTCCGGAGCAAGGCGCCGTCGGCCGAGGCAGGCGGCGGAGACGCGGCGGTGGGTGCGAGTGCCGCGGCCTCTGCTTCGAGCGGCGAGGGTGGCAAGGAGGCCGAGCCGACAGAAGAGGTTGTGCAAGCGGCTCAGCGAGGCGACGAGGAGGCGGTGCTGACGTGGCTCGACGGCGACGGGCGGGTCGACGAGAGGTTCGTGTGCGCCTTTTCGGACGGCTCTTTTAGCGGCATGACGCTGCTGATGATCGCGATGGCCTACGGCCGCGAGGGGCTGGCCGAGGCGCTGCTCCAGCGCGGTGCGGATGTCTCGTTGCAGACCAGAGGCGGCAGCACCGCGCTGAGTATCGCCGCCTCGTGCGGCTTCGAGAAGCTGGTCGAGTTGGCGTTGCGGCACGGCGCAGACATGACGTTGCGCGATGAGTACGGCAAGACGGCGCTGCAGTGGGCCAAGGGGGAGGGCCACGCCAAGTGCGTGCGTGCCCTCGAGGAGCATGCGGCAGCGGAGAAGGCGGCGGCGGAGGCAGCGAAGAAGGCTGCGGAGGCGGCGGAGAAGGCTGCGGCGGAGGCGGCGTGGGCCGCGGGAGCGGCGGAGAGGGCGGCGCAGAGGGCGGCAGAGGAGAAGGAGGCGGCGCGGCACGCCGAGGAGCTGCTGGCGGAGGTCGAGGCGGAGAAGCGCGCTAAGGGGAAGAAGGGCAAGAAGAAGAAGAAGCAGGGCGGCGGGGCGGGCGGGGCGGGTTCGTCGCAGGAGCCCGAGGAGGGTGCCGAGGCGCCGTCGGAGGCAGACGCAGCCGAGGCGGCGAAGAAGGCCGAGGAGGCGAGGCTTCTCCTGCTTCTCGAGACGCTCACCGAGGAGAGGATCCGGTTCGGCATCACGCCGGAGAGCCAGGCAGCGGCGTCGGCAGAGGTGGCCGAAGCTGCGCGCTTGGACGCTGCGGCGGACGAGGCGGAGGAGGAGGCGGAGGCGGAGGAGGCGGCCGAGGCGGCGGCCGAGGCGGCGGCCGAGGCGGCGGCCGAGGCGGCGAGCGAGGCGAGCGAGGAGGAGACGGCGGAGGGGCAGGCTGCGGCGGCGCGCGAGGCCGAGGCGGCCGAGGCCGCGCGTTGGAGTGCGGCGGCGGAGGCGGCGGAGGAGGCCGCGGCGGAGGAAGAGGCTGCGTTGGCGGCGGAGGAGGCGGCGATGGAGGCCGCAATCGCCGCCGCCAAGGCGAGGCGCGCGTCGGTGGCGACGGCGAGGGCCAAGGCAGCGGCAGCCAGGATGGCGGCGGAGGCGGCCCAGCGCTCATAGAGAGCTGCTTGGGAGCACACTGCACGCATGGTTCGAACACGGGCGCGCGTTATCTCGCTGTTTCGCAGTTTCGACTGGAGGCTTCCGCAGCCAATCTCGTCAGCGCTGTGTGGAGCTCCGGCGCGGTGGAGCCTTTGGTCGGATTTGGGGCACGGCGATCTTGAGCAGGTTGTGCTGCTGCCAAAGCCGAAGGTCGAGGCGTGGGGGTTGGGACAGTGAGGAAGGGGAAGCCGTGAGTTCAGTACACGAGAGTCGAGACGGTCGTGAAAGAAAGTCTGTCTGTTTTTGGCCTGTGCATTTTCTGCAAATAAAGGTACTTGGCGTGTGCCTGTTGTGAGAGAGAGCTTAAACCCCTAAATGCAAAACGGCTACCGAAACGGGGTGCCCGGAAGGGCGGCCACGATGTCGAACAGGATCTCCCTCACATCCGGGCCCGAGTAGTGCAGGAACTCGAGCTCCTCGTAGCTGACGCCGTCCACGGACATGGCGCGCGCCTTGGGGACAGAGTGGAAGACCTCCCAGAAGGCCTTCCTGTACTCGGCGGAGTTGGTCGCGTAGCGCTTCACGCCGCCTGAGGGGCTCAGGTACCGGCTCGAAGGTGCTGGGAGGCGGCGGCCCGTCTCGTTGAGGATGGAGGGAGCGGAGCGTGTTGCGCGCCAGCGCCTGCTCTTCGGAGAGCGTGCCGTCTGCGTGTCCGTCGTCGAAGAGGCCCGTGTCGGCGATCGGGTTGGTGGAAAAGCGCGCGCGCAGGCCTTTGAGAGGTAGCCGGAGTTGGCGAGGCTGAGGACGACGGCGAGGAGGTGAGCGTCGTGGTCAGGCCCCGCCTTCGCGCTGCGGCCGGCTCCGCCACCCTCCGTCGCCGGCAGGCCCGCCGCCGCCCGCCGCTGCTGCTCCTGTTCTGCTGCGGCGCGTTCCTGCTTCACGCGAGCCCGCCTCGCCTCCTCCGCCTCGGCGGCCTCCTGCTGCATCTCCTCGACCAGCCGCTCCAGGCCACCCTGCATCACCATGCGCACCCGCCCCTTGATCTCCTGCCCCGTGCGTGCCTTGCCGCCCTCTCGTAAATGGTTGAGGGTCACCATCTTGGCGAGGGCGAGAAAAGCGATGCCGAGGGCGCAGTTGCGGTTGGACATGTTGTCTCGCTGGTACTTCATCGCGTGGTAAAGCATGTGGTAGTACTCTCGCCTCGCACACTTCGGCGGTCGGGGCGGAGGCGGACGGTGTTAACCGCGGCGAGGAGTCGGGGATCATCGGCCCAAGGGCGGAGCCACTCGTAGTCGTAGTTGATGCCCGGGCTCGATATGTGGTATCTCGACCCGCGGTCGCGGAAGGCAGCCCGCCGCGCCTCGTCCGCCGCCGCCCTGGCCCTGAGGCGCTCCTCGGCGCTCCGTCCGTCGCTGGCCTCTTTGGCGGCCGCGCGCTGGACCGTCTTAACCCACCTACTGTGGTTGGTCCGGAGCCCGTCCGCCGTCTGCTTCTTGCTCCTGTAGCAGACGGAGTTGTAGTAGTGAGCAGGCGACCCGACCGCGGCCGACTGGTGCAGGTGGCGAAGGAACTCGGAGCGCCCGCCCTCCCACTTCTTGCCCGCGGTGTCGACGCCGTCCCAGCGCGGGTGGTCCTTCTCGATGTGCTGAATCAGGCTATTGCGTCGCAGCCCTCCACCGGGCAGGGAAAGACTCCGGCGTCGTACAGGTCCGACTCCAGCACATCGGAGCCAAGCTGGTGCACCTGCCGCTCCTCGTTCATGTGCTTGCCCATCGCCTTGAAGGACTTGGATTGGTTTGCCAGCCCGAAGCCCCGCGGCCCCTGCAGCCCGCAGCGCGAGCACCGAGCCCCGGGTGTGTCCCTCCGATCTCCGGGAGGGTACGCGCACAGCACCTCGGGGATCTGAGGAACGCCCGGGGCGCCGTCGTTGATGATCTCGCACACGGGCCCCTCGTCGTCGTCCGCCGGGGGCTCCTCGCCGCCGCTGTCCATCGCCGCTTCTGGAGCAGCGGCCGGTGGCGCGTTGGCCGGGGGCGGCGGTGCGTTCCCCTTCGGTCTGAGGTGCCGATTGCCCAGCCCGTCAGCAGCAGCGGCCACCCTGGCGATGGCGACGCAGTGCTTGTCGTGCTGGAGGAAGAGGTGGAGCACGTGTTGTGGCGTCGCCGCCGCCGTCGGCCACGTGATCTGCGCCATGCACCGCTCGTCCGAGTCGAACTTGATGGAGTCGACGATAATCGGGACGCCGAAGAGGTCGGCGACACCCAGTAGAAATCCATCGCATCCCCCCGCGTTGGTTCGGACCCCGTGGATGAAATCGCTGAGGTCGCGCGTATCGTTCATAGGCGCATCCGATGAGAAGCCGGCTCTGTGTACCGACAGCAGCAGCTTCCGCACTGTCGTGGGGTCCCCCTGGCCAGGCGGGGCAAAAGGCTGGCGGGGTTGCCGACTCAGCACTCCTGGCTTCTGGAGGTGGTCGGCCACCGCCCTGCGCAGCCTGTCGCTGGCTCGCTTGGCGTCCCAGGCCTGCGCTGGCGCATGGACAGCAGCCCGTGCGAGATCAGGACGCTCTCTGGTAGCAGTTTGCGGAGCTGCCATGCGCACGCGGCAATCATGCAGTCGCCGGTCGCGTCTAGGTCCGCCGCCCTCCATTGGCAGTCCTCGCAGCCAAGGGGCGGGTTGTGTTTGTCCTCCAGAGCGCGGGCTAGTAGTGGGAAGCTCCGCGAGCAGACCCCGAGCCGCTCGGACGGGCCGACGGTCGCGTAGTGAGCACCGGACGCGGTGAGCAGGGACAGGGCCTCTCTGAGGGCACGGATCGAGTCCATCTCCCAGAGGCGAGCGCCACCCCCCCCCCCTCCCGCTGGCCGCGGCCCGCCCGCGTCGCTGGCGTTGTCGTGCAGAGCCGCGCCTCGGGCCTCGCCACCGTCGCTCTCCGTGGGTCGCAGCCTGCCTTCAAGCACCTGGCGCTCGCCGGCGGCGCCCTCCAGCATGATCGTGTAGTAGTGGGTACCCTAGTACTCGGTCGAATCGTCGGCATGGACCTCAAGCACGACGGCGTCCGCATCCGGGTGTTCACTCGCGTAGACGACATGCTCGTCCTTCTGGAAGCGGGGCTTCTCAGCCCGAGGGCCTGCGGTGGCGCTGTGGTCGCCCGCCGCCGCCACGCCGCTCTCGCCGCCGCCGCCGTCCTCCGCGGCGACGGCGCCGCCACCCGCGGTGTCGACCGCGGTGTCGACGGGCATCTCGTCCTCATCGTCGTCGTGCTTTCGGCGGCGGTCCTCCCGCGCGGAGGGCGGATGGAAAACGGACAACCCAAGGGAGGGATGGGAGGACGGCACGCCGCCACCACACAGGGGTTTTTAAGGAGAGGGGTGTGGTGCGCTAGCCGTCGCCCACCCTTGGGAGTCTGCCTCTTCCTATCTCTCTTCGCAGTCTCTCGCCGCTTCTCGCTGCAACCTTCATGCCACCTCGCGGTCGCCCCCTTCTCGTCGTGCTCTCGCTTGTCGCTTCTTCCTCTGTCGCGTCGCTCTCCTCTGCCTCGTTCTGCGCCGCCGCCGCCGCCTGCCGTTCCCTTGTTCTCTCGGCTTCTTTCGCCTTTCGGCGCCGCAGCTCCGCCTGCGGCGAGGGCGGTCGAGTGCACGGACCTTATTGCCTCGCCGTCCTCGCAGGAGTCGCTTAGGCGGCTCCCGTGGTGTACCTGTGTTAGTGCCAGTGCGCGCCAGTCCCGTGCCTAGTGTCAAAAGAAAGAAAGAAAGAAAACAGACAGCCCAAGGGAGGGATGGGAGGACGGCACGCCGCCACCGTGCCTAGCTGACTTAGCTTCCTAAAATTCTTTTTCCTGCGAGACCGCCAGTCCCGGTGAGTGAGCTCGGAAAATTCCTCTTCGCGCGTTTCAGCCGCATGTGAGCTTCGGGCTTCGCACAGCGTCGCCTCATGAAATCGCTCCATCTCCACGCGGGCCTGCTCTGTGTTCTCGTGCACGCCGCCGCAGCCATGTCGCGGCAGCAGGCGCTGAAGGAGCTGGATCTCCGAGCCGGGTACGACGGCGGGGACCTCAAGCGTGCATATCGCGCCCGCGCCATCGCCACGCATCCGGACAAGGGCGGGTCGCCGGAAGCCTTCCTGCGCGTGTCCGAGGCGTACGAGATCCTGAGCGGGCGAAAGCAGCCGAGCGGCAGCGGCTTTGGCGGTGAACGTGCAGGTGGCGGCCGGGGCGGTGACAGTGGTGGCGGTGCAGCGATGAGCGAGCAGGAGGAGGCGCAGATGCGGGCGCAGGCAGAGGCGGCGATGGCGGAGGTGGGAGCGCCGCGAGCGCGAGCGTGCAAGAGATGGCCGAGAGATGCCCGATTGCACAGGCCTATGACCGCTCGCCCTTACAGGCGCTGCGCCGCGCCGAGGAGATGCTGGGCAAGGTGCTCGACGACTTGTTTGCGGCGGAGGACCCGCTGACTGAGCTCGTCGAGCGGCTCATCGGTCCGGTGGGTATGAACCCGGCGAAGTGGCTGCTCAAGCGCGCACTGAAGGGGCTCGCCGCCGCAGCAAAGCCGCTGCTGCAGCGGGCGATGGAGAACGCCGAGGGCGCGACCATCACGGTCAACGGCAAGCCCATGTCGGGAAAGGAGGCGTCGCAAGCCTTTGCCGAATGGAGGGAGGCGCTGAGGGGGAGCGCCGGCACCGGCCGCAGTGAGGCGCAAGCCGCCGCGAGCGAGGGCAAGCGAGGGCCGAAGCGCGAGCTATGAACTATGTGAATTGAGGCGACAGCGGCGGGGCCCACACCCGCACAGGGCTTCAAACGCCAGTGTGAAGTCACAAGTTACAGCGAGTACACACGCTCACGTACGTACGTTTCTTGTGCATGGGCGCCCAACAAAGTTCAAAACAATACATCATCGACCAAGAATCGCATGCCGAAGCGGGTCCGAAGCGCAGCCCCAACCGCGCACACGTGAGCTTCGCGAGCCCAACGCGCGCGGATGCGGCTGACAAGCAACTCCGCCGCTAATATGCCAACCCGCGGCCCTCCCTCCTCACTGCCGCTTTCGGTAGCGGTCGCGCCGGTCGGCCGCAGACAAGTCCGCCTCGCTCACGCCTCGCTTGGTGCCGGCGGGCTGCAGCGCGACGCTCCACAGCAGCGCCTCCCTCTCCGGCCGGACCTGTTCACAGCGAGTGCGCGCTGTGAACAGCCTCGCCACGCGCCACGCGGCGCCCTTCGCCCGAGGCTCACCGGCGGGTCGGACTCGGCGGCCGTGCCGGCGCCGGCGCCGCCTATCCGCCGCACCGAGGGCGCGTGAAGCGGCACTAGCGGCTCGGACAGGCCGGCGGCAGGTCGGAGGAGGCCCTGCGTCTCCCTGCGGAGAGCGAGCGCGGCGGCCGCCTGGGGCGGGCGAGAGGCGGCGGGGGGGTGAAGCAATCGGCCAATGGGCGGACGCGTCGGCACGGCGAGCGAAGCGGCGGGGCAGCAGGACTGGGGCGGGGGCCTGGGCTTGCATAGCTTTGGTTGGCGCGGTGGCGCTGCCTCGCCTGCAAGTCTGGAGGGAGGCGGAGCTCGCGCGCCATCTGCCGCGCGTACTCCTCCGGCGTCAGGCCGCCGCCGCCTGAGGGAGAGGGCGGGAGGGAGAGAGGGAGAGGACTGGGAGGACGCACAGGGCGGGCGCGGTGCGAGGATGCGGCGGTATGCGGCGGTATGCGGCGGTGTGCGGCGGTGTGCCCTCGTTCACGTGCGCCCGGGGCTCCGCGCGGGTGTGGAGACGCGGGTCGGGCTGCGGCGATCTCCTCCCGCCTCCTGTGGCTCCCTCTAGGATCCGCCTGGCGGCCACAGCAGCCGGTCGCTCAGCTCGAGCCCGCGCCTGTGCGCCTGCCAGCTCACCTCGACCGGGGAGGCATCCGCGGCGGCAGCCTTTGCGGCGGCGCGCGCCGCCTGCTCACGTCCCGGAAGGAGTGAGACGAAGAGACGGGCAGCCGCCCTCGGGGGCGGGGGCGTGTGTGTGTGGCTTCTTGTGGCGGTGCGGCCTTTTCAGCGGCGGCGACCTGGGCGGTGAGTTCAGTGGCGATGGCGGCCGCGAAAGGTGGAGGCAGCGACAGCTCCTCCGCCGCGCGCGCCTATAGTCCGCCCACCCACCGGGGCACTCACCCCTCGGCTCGTTGATGGGAGCAAGACGTTTCCTTCTCCGCCGCAAAGTCGGAGGGCGAGAGCGAGGTGTCGCCGGCCTACGCGGAACATATCGGGGAGCAGAGTCCTAGCACGGGAGGGAGAGGAGGAGCACACGCACACGCGGGGCAGGCACGGGCGCACGGGTTGTGTGGTGCGGTCTCAGGCAAGGCGTCGCCGCAGGCTTGAACGCGTCACCGCATCCAGATGCCGGCATCTAGATTCCGCATCTACGGGGCCGGCGGCATTCCAGAGCAGCTCGTCCTCAAACACAGCCTCCGGGTGGGGCGGCGAGAGGGCGGCGCCGTCGACGCGCAGCCGCACCGCCACCAGCCTCTCAGCGCCGAGCAGCGGCGGAGGAGGCAGCCTCTCCTCGAGAGGGAGGCCGAGCGAATTGTGCGCGGGCGTGCAGCTCGCCTGGGCGGTGGGAGTCGGGCGAGACGGGTCCCTGCTCCGCATCTCGCCCCCAGAGATGAAGTTGCGCGTACTTCCCGGTGTGCGTGTGGCCTCTCGTCCGTGCTAGCAGGCGAGTCCTCTCGGGCGGCTGCATTTCTCGCCTGTGCAGCCTTGATGGCCGCCTGAGCCGCCGTGTGCGCTTCTGCAGCGCGCACGTGGCGCTCTTGCGCCGCGATCACGGCGGGCGACGATTGCGCTGGATCACTCACTGGCGGAGGCGCCGCGCTGTTCGCTGGAAGCCTCGCTATCAAGCTGGAGCGCGCGACGCCGTCCGGGTCGGGGGCGAGGGCGGCAGGAATGCGCAGCGGGAGCGAGGGTAGTGTCGCGGTCTGCTGGGACGCCACGTCCAGGTTGTACATGGCAGCGGAGACGCCGTAGGAGCTGAACTGCGGCGGCGGCGGGGTGGGCGCCGAGCGCTGCGTGCGTCGCGAGGACATCAGGGTGTAGAACCCGAGGCTCCACACTGGCCACCAAGCACCCGAATGCGCCGTCAGAAAAAGAATTACGGCTCGCGCGAAAAAGAATTATTTTTGCCCTTTTGCTTCGTTGTGAAGTAGTTTCTTTTTTTCGCCTACCCGCCGACCGCATTCCTGCCAAAGAAGCGGCGCAGGGCCGGCACGACCTTCGCGGCGGTGGGCGCGGCGAGTCGCGCCTCCTTCTCCGTGTCAAAGTCGAGCAGGAAGAGGTTGAGCGCCTTTGCGAGCGGCAGGAAGGCGGAGAGCAGGTCGAAGAGCGCCTCGTTGGTGCGCGTCCAGAGGAAGCTGATGTGGTTGGGCAGCAGGGCGTCGCCCTCGCGAAAGAGGAGGACGCCGCGGCGGGGCAGGCTCGGGCCAGCGTAGGCCAGGTCGGCGCTCTCAAAGGTCGAGAAGGGCGGCGCCTTGTTCACGGCCGCCAGGGTGAGCGAGTCCGCGGGCGACGTCTCCGAGAAGCGGTTGCAGCCGTCGCCCTCCGACGCGCAGAGGAAGAGCGGATCGCTGACGCGCGCCTCGAGCGCGCGGCCGAGAGGGCACGCGAGACACGCGCGGCCGAGTGCGAACTCGCCCGGCTGGGAGAGCGCCGTGCCGCTCCCCGCCGAGTGGCCCCAAATGCCCCAGCGCCGCGGCTCGTCGCCTAGAGCCGCCTGCGTCGCGGCGACGATGGCCTCGCGCGTCACGCCCTCCCGCGCCTCGTACGACGCGGCGAGCGACTCGGGCAGCTCCGGCGCCGCGACGACAAACCCGTCGCTCGCCAGCGCCTCGCAAGCGTGCGCCATGTCGAACGGCGAGCCGAGAAAGCCGTGCGCGAAGAGGAGCGCGTCGCCGGCGCGCGCCTGGGACGCGCAAGCCGCGCCGCGCCAGGGAGGCACTCCCGCCGGAGCGAGCGAGTAGGTCCTCGACGGCAGCCAAGATAGCCAACCGACGCGGAGCTTGGAGGCGATCCGGCCAATGTCAACCGTGTAGCCGTACTCCTCCGTCGGCACCCACGCGCCGCCACCGCCGGTCGGCCGCCTCGAATCCTGGCACCACACCGCGACTGGGATGCTCACGCCTTCGACGTCGACGCTCCCGCGCACGCAGCGAACGACGTCCTCCGCCTCTGCCGCGTGCTCCGCACGCGGTGTGCGGCCGCGAGGCTCGCCGCGAGGCCTCACGGGCCGCTGCGCCCAGAGACCAGCGGAGAGCGGGAGGGACGCGAGGAGGAGGCTGGCGCGGCGGCTGGCGCCGCTCATGCCGGCGGCTGATTTTTTTTCTCGAAAACCAAAGCCGACCAATTTTTCCGACCCGCCGCTTTCCTCCCGCGGGGATTGGCGGAGCTCGGCGGCTTGATCTCACATGAAAAATACGTAAGAGACACTGAAAAAACGCCGGTTTCCGGGAGGATTCCCTCGCCATACCCCCTCAGGCGCCGCTCTCAGACGTGCCGCTCCAGCGCGCATACCCCTCAGCGCGGTCGACCTCTTCGCCACCCTCCTTGGATCGCCGCCTGACTTTCCAGCGGGCCCGTCGAAGAATGCGCTCGGCCTTCCTCGTCGTCGCGCTGCTCGCACGCGCGGCCGCCCTCCGGCTCGTGTACGTGCATGGTGTCAGTCCAGAGGGCCCGGCTCACCCGCGCCTCGCAAAGGTCCGCGAGGCCGTTCATGGCGTGGAGGTGGTCGCGCCCGACATCACCGGCGGCGGCGACTCCTACGAGCAGTGCACCATCAGTGCCGCTCTGCGTGTGCTCCACTCCTGCTGCGAGGCCGAGGAGGGTCCCGTCTCGATTTGCGCCAGCTCCTTTGGCGCATTCGTTGCGCTGCTCTTCGCGGCCAGGCATCCGGAGAAAGTGAGCCGACTCTTCCTGCTCGGGCCCGCGCTCGACATGAAGGCCAACCTGCCTCTCTTTGTCGACGAGGACGGGATGGCGGCGTGGCGCGAGGAGGGCGTTCGCGAGATGGGCCCCGGCGTTCGGGTGGGGTGGCCGTGGGCGCAGGAGATCCTGGACCTCGCTGCGGGCGACTGCCCTCCGCAGCCGCTCTGCCCGATCACCCTCGTCATGCCTGAGTCGGACGTGCCGCGCGCCAAGGGCTTCCTCGACGCCACGCCCGCGGCGGCCGCGCCACGCCGCGTCCTCGCGACTCAAGGCTGGAAGCCGTACCAGGCCGACGCGGGGATCGAGGCGGTGCTTCCGCACCTGACGGCGTGGGCCGAGGCGTGCGCCGAAGGGAGCGCCCTCGGCCTCAGCGAGAGCGGCGCAGGCTACACGGTCGACGTGCTCCCGGCGGCAGACGGCGCAGTCTCGGCGGCAGCCGCAGCCGCAGCGGCCGCGTCACCAGAGCGCGAGTCTGTCCGCCGGCTGCAGATCCGGCCGGAGGACGTCGACGGCTTCCACAAGTCGTGGCGGTCGCACTTCCCCCCGAGCCACGAGATCCACAGCTACAATGCGAGGGAGGACCCGGCCGGCGCCGCGCGCGCCGTCGCCGCGTCGTTTGCGCACGCTACAAAGTGGCTGCCGAGCGACGTCGTGTCGGAGCTGCTCGACTTCCCCTTCAGCGCCGACGCGCCCGCGGCCCTACTCCTCTCCGGGCTGCCGGTCGATGAGGCGCCGCCCGACACTCCGATCGTCTCGGCGGTCCACGGCATCGGCACGGAGCTCGCACAGCCGCGCGTGCCGGTGGCCGAGTCGTGGACTCTCGGCCTCGCGCGGCTGCTCGGCCACCCCTTTGTGCCTCCCTTCTTCGACAAGGGCCACCGCGGCGGCCTCGTCCGCGACATGGTTCCCGTGCCCGGCGTCGAGAACTTGTGCGGCCTGCTCGGGCTGCATAGGGACTTCCCGGCGAGCGTCTTCGCTCCCTTCCCCGAGCCGGAGACCTTCCTGCTGGTCGCTGTGCGCGGGGACCCGTCGCACGTCGCGCGGACGGTGGTGGTTGACTCCGAGAAGCTGATCGCGAGCCTCTCCGCCGCCGACGTGGCGCTGCTCTCGAAGCACGAGATGCAGGCGCAGGTGGTGCTGCCCAACGGCACGGCAGTCGACCAGGGCGCGCCCTTCCTGCCGATCGCACCGCGGGAGGGCCGCGCCGCCGCCGCGACGCTCTTTGTGCCCGACGCCGGCGCGCACGGCGAGGGCGCCGTCGGTCGGATGGTCAGTCCGGAGGGCGGCGCGGAGGTGGAGGCGGCGTGGGAGCGCATGATGGCGGTCGGGCTCGAGGTTGCCGATTACGTCGACCTCCAGGCGGGCGATTGCCTCATCCTCAACAACGTGCGCTGCTGCCACGGCCGGACGGCGTTCGAGCCGAAGCTCGACGGCAACGATCGCTGGCTCGTCAAGAGCTACGTGACGAGCGACTTATGGAAGCGGCCCGCGACTGGCAAGTACGGCGCGGAGGCGTATCCAAACATGGTGACGCGGGCGGTGGAGCGAGTGAGCAACGTCGACTGAGATGGATCAATCTCTTTTGATCCTGTCCCCCGCTGCCGCTCCACCGGCTCCAAGTCCCTGTGCGCTGCGGAGAGACGAGAGTTACGTACGCCTCCGTAAGGACTAAGGAGCTGAGATTGCAGATTGCGACGCGGGGTGAATTTTGTATTGCCGTGTACTAGCCGCACGCAGGCTGTACAGCTGCATGTTGCAACATGCTCCACAACGCGTCAGAGAGCGTAAATTGACACATACCATACATCCATACTCAGCAGATGCCCTGCCCGTCTCATCGTCGCGCCTCCACGCGCAAATCGCAGCTCCCATGATCCCAAGGTACGGCACCGGGCGACGGTACGGCCAGGCGCGTGCCATCAGGCAGCTGCTGCGCGACCCGTCCCTCCCTCCTCCGCTCAGCCAGCGCCTCGCGGGACGCCAGCAGTTGCGCCGCCAGCGCGGCCGCGCCGTGGCAGCCGAGCGCCATCCGGGCGAGTGGCGCGCCCAGGCACTTCTCCATGTCGTCGACCGCCTGGGCAGACCGCAGCAGCGGCGCGAGCGTCTCGGCGCGCAACCGCCGGTCCGCAGCGAGGCGCCGAATGAAGTCAGGACCGGCTCCATAAGGCAGCGATGGGCAGTCATAGTGTTCGATCCTGCGCGCGACCACCGCCGAGGCGAGCTCCTGCAGCGTCGGCACCGCTCGCGCGTCGCTCTGGGGCGCGCTCTGCATGCAGTGTCGGCGCGGCCAGAGTTCTGGGTTCGGACTTTTTGCGGGGTTTGGTCGGAAAGCGCAGGGAATCGCCGCTCCCTCTACTGCCGCCGAGCCCGCAGCGCCATGAGGTAGGAGCACGCGCCCGTGTCGCAGAGAGAGCTGCTGCAGCTGCTCCACGCTCCACTCGCCGACACCCTTCTGGTCGCGGAGGGCCTCAATGTCGCCGAGTTCGGGATGTACTACAAGTCCCCCGAGATTGCGCCGCTGGCGCAGCCGGCCAACCCGCGAGCAGGAGCGGATTGATATTACCCACCAGATCACTACAACACCCCAGGACAGGGCTGGTGGGCTCGGCTCAAAGTCGAGCGTGAGGATGACCTCTCGGTCGCAGCCTCACGCGCAGCCCGTCAGCGCACCTGTAGCAAGGCGTCCAGGATGAGATTACGGGCTGCGCGCTGCATCTCGCCTGTGCTGCTGCAATGGGTTTGGGGGGCAACGGGCGCAAGAGGTACAGGCAGCGGTGTGGCGGGTGGTGGCATGCACCCTCGCACGATTCATCTGCCCCGGAGCATGCCCGTTCGCGTGTTGCCGTCGCGTACTCGACAGACAATGACGATCGGCCGTCGATCCCGAGGCACGAGGGTCGTCGGTTGAGCTAGGGAGCCTGGCGATGGACGCCACCGCGACCCCTCGTGGCATCTCTCTCGCCGTCGGCGAGCTGGGGGCGTGTTGCCGTCGCGTACATGAGTGACGCAGCTCTGGGACGTACGAGCTCACCGGGGGAAGTGACCAGTTGCAGGGGCAACCGGACCACCGCGACCTTCGACAGGGAGGGCCACGCCTCCCCGAGCCTGGAGAGGAGCCGGCGGAAGGGGGGGGCGAGCCAGGGACTATAGAGAGGCCGCGGATGCGGGCGCGACTCGTCGACCAGGGAGAGCCGGCCCGACCTCCCTGGGCGGAGAGGCGACGCGACCCTTTGCCACCGCCTTTGCCCGGGGAGTCGGGCGCGGGATCGCCGGAGGCGGAGTCAACGGGATCAGGCAGAAAAGACGAGACGGCGGTGGGGCCGCGGCCGAAGAATCATAAGAGGGGAAGGCGGGCTCCGCAGCTGCTGCCCGACCAGCGGAAAGCGAGCCGGGGGGAGGACCGGGAGGATAGGAGAGCCCCAGAGGCCTGAGGGGTGACGTCTAGTTGGGATGTACGTCGTGTGCGTGTCTGGTGTCCATTATATAGCTCCGAGTAGAGGGGGCGCTCCGCAGCTTAGGGGAAACCCAAAGCGCAGACCAACCCTCGGAGAACCGTGTTTACTTTATGGCCCTTTTCCTGCGAACGCGCACCCCCGGGGCTAGGGCTCTCTTGCCCGCAACCCGATGCCATTCATCCGGCCCGCTGGGTGCGCTTCTTAGAGCTCCCCGGCCCTGGACGTGCGGTTGATGACTGCACTCCAAGTGCTCCAAGTACGACCGTTGAAGAAAGCTGGGCGGCTCCTGCCAAGAGGGGGGGTAAAGCCGTATCCGAGCAATGATTCAGTGTGCCTCTGTCTGATACACTTGCTTTTTAGCTTTCACGTCTCTCAGAGTCTCTGTACCGTACGTACACATGCGCGTAAAGACAGACGGCAATCATACGAGAGAGATGAAAGAGCAAGAACACGTCGTGGTGGGAGCTCCCACCACGTACAAAGGAGTCTCGTAGTACGTAGAATGTCGCCAGTGAGGAGCATCCGCTCTTCACTACGACTACTCGTGGTCCGTGGACTCCGTCTCGGAGTCGTCCGTCACCTCGGTCCAGCGCTTGCGCCCCTCCTTGTCGAGAAGCATCTGTCCGAGGCTGGATGTGCCGAGCCCGTCCGCCTCCACCTCCGCTGAGCTCTCCAATTCGATGGATGACAGCCACTCGATTTCCTCGCCCTCCCCGCCAGCCTCGCCCTCCTCTCCCGCCTCGCCCTCCGCCTCGGCCCCCGCCTCGCCCTCCTTCTTCGACCGCTTGGAGCGCGGCGAGGCGGGGGCCGCGTCATCCTCCGCGTCGACGTCCACCGAGCGCTTGCGGAGCTCAGCGTCGCGCTCCTCGCGCGACTTGCTGCCCGTGATCTCCACTTCTGGTGACGCTGGCCCCGACACTGGCCCCGACACTGGTGACGCTGGCCCCGACACTGGTGACGCTGGCTCCGGCAGCTGCAGCGGCTCGCTGGACGGCGAATGAGCACCCCAGCCGTGGATGTTCCGCACGCTGACCTTGGCGCGGTAGGTCACCCCCTCGGACAGCCCCTTGACGAGTGCAGACTCGACGCCTGCCCGGAAGGCCCGTCCAAGCGGCTTGAGAGTCGAAGCCGCGGCGTCCACAGTCTGCCACGCGCCGCCGTCGCTGACATAAACCGCCACAAAGTCAAGCGCTGGATCGCCCGGCCTGACTGGTGGCGGCGAGAAGTGCACGCGTAGGCTCGTCGAGTCGACCGCCTCGAGAAGCGGTGCAGCAGGGGCGATCGGCCTGAGTGCCGCCGCGCCGAGGGTAAGCGGCTCGCTGACAGGCGAGTAGGCACCCCAGCCGCAGGCATTCTTCGCACTGACCTTAGCGCGGTAGCTCAGACCCTCCACCAGCCCCTTGACGAGAGCAACCCGCGAATCTGCCCGGTGGGCCGTGCCAGAGCCATCCGCAGGTGTGAGAGTTGACGACGTGGCGTCCACAGAATGCCACGCTCCATTGCCGGCCTTGACATGAACGGTCACGATGCCATGTGCCGATGCGTCCGGCCGGACTGGAGGCAGCGTGAAGTGCACTCGCAGGCTCGTCTTGTTAACCGCCTCGAGAAGTGGAGCGGCGGGAGCAGACGGAGCAAGGGAGGCCAGCGTCAGCGACTTGCTGGCGGGCGAGTCGGGGCCCCAGCCAGACTCGTGGTCTCCGAGGCGGACTCGAGCGACGTACGTGGCCTTCGGGTCGACGCCCTTGACCACGCAGCTCGTCGTTTTGAGCGGCAGCGGCAGAGCGTCCGGCTCGTCCAGCTTTCCTGACCGTGCGTCGACCCGCAGCCACCGCGATGAGCCCTCGGGTCGCAGGCTAACGGCGGCAAAACTCTGTGGCTCGGCGACGCCTTGCGGCACCGCCCACGCCACACGGATCGAGTCCTCGCCGGCGGCCTCCAGCGTCGGCGCGACCGCAGCCGGAGGAGGAGCCATGGCCAGCACCCTCGAGTACGATCTGGCAGCAGCCCTTTTTTAGCGCAGGCCCCCTGCAGCGGCCGGTGAGCCGGTGAGCCAAAAGGGCGGGGGTGGAAGAAATCTAGCGGGTTTACTTGCGTCTGTTCACAGCTCACGAGAGTAGAAGAAATCAAGCACCGGGAGGAAGAAAACAAGGGCCGACACGCAGACCGGAAACAGCCAAGGGGGGGAGGGGGCTAGTCCTGGTATCTAAATCCGTCCCTCCCTGGCATGTGTGTGTGAGAGAGATCTTCTTCCCCTCTTGGCATGCATGTGTAGGTGCGCTCGCGGCCGGGGTCGATCGATCGATGGAGGTAGCGCCGCGTACGTAGTGCGACGCGTTTGTGAGTCTCCCTCCGGCCGGCCGGCGTGGTGCGTCGATCGATCGAGTCTCGCCCTGCACATCTGATTCCACGCACCTCTCCCCGCTGTACGTCGCGTGCCAGAAGGGCCACCTCGAGATCGCCCGGCTGCTTGTCAATGCTTGCGCGGCGGTCGACCAGGCCAAGGGGGACGGCTGGACGCCGCTGTCCATCGCGTGCTGGAACGGCCGCCTCGAGTGCGCCCAGCTGCTCCTCGAGGCCGGCACGGCGGTCAGCCAAGCCAACGTCAACGGCGCCACGCCGCTGTACCGTGTACGTGGCGTGTTACAAGGGCCACCTCGAGATCGCCATGCTGCTTGTCGCTGCCAGCGCGGCGGTCAACCAAGCCAAGCAGAGTGGCTTCACGCCGCTGCTCATCGCGTGCCAGGAAGGCCACCTCGAGTGCGTCCGGCTGCTCCTCGAGGCCAGCGCGGCGGTCGACCAAGAGCCAGGAACGACGGCACCACGCCGCTGTATATGGCGTGCCAGAAGGGCCACCTCGAGATCGCGCGGCTGCTCCTCGAGGCTAGCGCAGCGGTCGACCAAGCCGAGGACGGCGGTTTCACGCCGCTGTCCGCCGCATGCCAGGAGGGCCACCTCGAGATCTCCCGGCTGATCCTCGAGGCCGGCGCGGCGGTCGACCACGCCACAGGCCGCGGCTTCACGCCGCTGTACATCGCGTGCGAGGAGGGCCGCCTCGAGTGCGTCCGGCTACTCCTCGAGGCCGGCGCGGCGGTCAACCAAGCCAAGGACGACGGCGCCACGCCGCTGTACGTCGCGTGTTACAAGGGCCACCTCGAGATCGCCATGCTGCTTGTCGCTGCCAGCGCGGCGGTCAACCAAGCAGACACTGCGGACGGCTTCACGCCGCTGTTCATGGCGTGCCAGAAGGGACACCTCGAGATCGCCCGGCTGCTTCTCGAGGCCGGCGCGGCGGTCGACCACGCCACAGGCCGTGGCGCCACGCCGCTGTACGTCGCGTGCCAGGAGGGCCACGTCGACATCGTCCGGCTGCTTGTCGGAGCCAGCGCGGCGGTCGACCAGGCCGAGGAGGACGGCTTCACGCCGCTGCACATTGCGTGCTACCATGGCCACCCCGCCGTCGTGCTCTGCCTGCTGCGGGCGGGCGCTGACACAGCGGCGCGCACCTCGGCCGGGCGTACGGCGCTGCAGTGGGCCAAGGAGAACGGCCACACCGAGTGCGTGTGCGCCCTTGAGGCGGCGGCGAGGGAGGCGAAGAGAGCGGAGATTGAGGCGAGGGTGGAGAGGGCAGTGGCCGAGAGGGCGGCGGCCGAGAGGGTGGAGGCCGAGAGGGCCGCCGAGGAGGCTGCGGCGGCGCGGGAGGCAGATGCGGTGCGGCACGCAGAGGAGCTGCTGGCGGAGGAGGTGGCGGAGAAGCGCGCCAAGGAGAGCAAGAAGGGCAAGAAGAAGGGCAAGAAGAAGGGCGGCGGGGGCGGTGCTGGGCCGTCGCAAGAGCCCAAGGCGGCGGCGGAGGAGGCGGAGCTGCGCTCGAGGAGAGCGCGAGGCTGGAGGAGGCAGGGGAGGCGGGCGGCGGAGGCGCAAGGGCCGTCCTCGGCTGCAGAGGCGCCGGCTCCGAGGGAGGAGGAGCCGCCGGCCGACTTCATCTGCCCGATCACGACCGAGCTCATGAGTGACCCGGTGATGGCGGCGGACGGGCATTCGTACGAGCGGTCGGCGATCGAGCGCTGGCTCGCGACCAAGTCGACGAGCCCGATGACGGGCGAGGCGCCGGATGGTCCGGGAGTGGCAGCAGGCGCGGGCTTGATCGCGCTCGGCTGGGCAGGGCCTTGGGGGTCGTGGCCAGCGCCACACAGTTTCGAACAGTGTATTGTCTACTGTGTATGGACCCAGAGGACCACTCGACAGATGAGACATCCCCTCACGCGTGTGTGCGTTGCGCGGTACCGTTCCACACGGTGTCTGCCGGGTGTGTGCTCTCTGCAACGGCCCAACGCCCAACGGGCTACACGGCTTTCCGTAGGTGGGCGCGCTATACAGAGGGCGCTCTGCCCCCTCGGGAGGGCCCGCCTCGGCCCTCGTCCCCCGGGTCCCCCCGCCCTCCCCGGGTGTGTAAAACGCACAAAACGGTATGTGAGCTTACCAGCTTTTCCCGAGATCGTCTAGACAGAGACACCTAAATATACGAGCGAGTGAGTAGCGACGTGCGAAACACACAGAGTGAGAGATTCCTAATAGGCACATGGTATGAGGGGCCGCGGTTGCGCGGGCGGCCTGATAAGCGAGAGAGCGCTCGAGAGAGCGGGACACTGCGTGCACGGGGCGCGCGAGGGTTCGGACACTGATCTCCAGCCACCTCTCAACAGAGGCGCATACGGGAGCGTGGCGACAGAGACAAGACACGGGGAGGGCGGTGGGTGGGAGAGGAAGGGGGCGCATGATACAGGTGTGGTCGCCCCGGCGCGCAAGCATGCAGCGGAAACCGAGCGGAGGCGAAGGCGCTCGAAGGGAAGCGCGCCCCCTTAGCTGGAGGGTTTGCCACCCTTGCTGTAGAAGAGGGACGAGAGCCCCTCCAGCGCCTCGACGTCGGTCGGCGCGCTCTGCAGCGGCGGCGCCCCCTCCCCCTCCGCCTCGGCCTCGATCTCGAGCGTCGAGAGCTGCGCGAGCAGGCGGTGGCACGGCGCCCGCGGGTGCCTCATCAGCGGGTTGTTGTGCAGCATCGCACGCGCCGCGCCGCGCAGCGCTCGGGCGCCGCTGCGGGACTCGAGGAGCCGCGCGAGGCACCGCGTCGCCTCTCTCCGCCCTCCGCCTCCGCCCTCCACGCTGCTGCTGCCGGCGCCCGGATGCGCCTGCATCCCAAACAGCGGCGCGCTGCCCGGAGGTGGCGTCTCCTCACCCCGCGGGCCGCTGCCGCCGAGCTCGCTCCCTGCCCCCTCGCCCGCCGCCCCCTCGCCTCCCAACCCCCCCTCCTGCTCTCGCTTGAGCCGCTGCCGCCGGTTCTGAAACCATACCTGCGCGGCGGCGGCAGGAGCTGGGCGGCGCTTCGAAAGGGAGCCCTCGCGCTGGCGCGCTGATGGAAGAGGAGAGGGGAGGGCGACAGGGAGAGGGAGGGAGGGGCGTCGGGCGCGAGCCGCGCCTGTATCTGCCGCTGGTTCACCTTAAGCGCCTCGGCCAGCTGCAGCCTCACCGGCCGCGCCGGAAAATTGTCTGCCTGAAAGATCGTCTCGAGGAGAGCGCGGCCCTCCGCGTCGGGCGTCCAGCGGCCCTTGGAGATGCCCGGCATGGCCACCGGCGCCATCGCGCCGCTCGCTCCCCGGTGCTGCCTGGGACGGGCGGGGAACAGTGGCGATGATGTGTCGCGCACAAAGTGAAGTGGCGGGCCGGCGCAGTCTCGCGGGGGCGCCGGACGTGGGGTGTGGAGGGCCATCGCTAGCAGGTGGTGGCCGAGTGCGCGGCCCCGGGCTGAAGTGATCCGGGAGACGTTCGAGCGGTGGTGTGGCGCGCGACACGGCGCGGCGAGGAGTGCGGCGGCAGGGTGGGGCGAGCGAGCGGTCCGAGGCGGCAGGGCGTGTGTCGGCGGGACCGCGCGAGAGGGGTCGGCTCGCACCGCCGGAACTCGACACTCTCGCAGCGCCTGCCCAAAAAAGTCCTTGCGGGCACCTTCCAACTCCCGCGCGCCGCGTCGCTTTCGCCGAGGGGGGTCGCGGGGGTTCCGTCGTCATCTGTGGTGACGGTGCCCGGGGTCATACATGAGAGAGGGGCCCCTCTCCCGCTTCTCCCAGTAAGCTAAAAGGACGTACATTGATGACAGCCGCGCGCGCGCGAGCGCCGTGCACGCGTGTGTGATGTAGCGCTCTCGATTGTCCCTTTGAAGAGATTTTAGAAAACCAACTTTGTCCGCGGCATGTTTGGTATTGCTAAAAATCTCTCTCGGCACCAGGTGTATATTATTTTTGCTTGGCCGGACATCATGATGGGGTAGGTAGGGTAGGGTCTGGGCCCTCCCGTCGGGTTTTTCCCTCTCTCACGCCGGAATTTTCACAGCAGAAAAAGAATTTTTCCGCCCAAATCACGATGTCAACCCTCCCCAAGTCGTTGATCTTTGTAGGGCTTGAGAGTTGCCATGTCACAGGAAGGACTGTGGTTGCAGGATAGTACCACCAGCCATCACTTTAGTTGGTATAGTACCCCACCTTCACCCACCCCGTGATTTCTTTTTTAGTTTCCCATAAGTAAGGTAGGTAGGTAGGTAGGTAGGTAGGGGCAGGGCAGGGGCCGGTCAGGTTTTTGCAGAATTTCATCATGATGTCCGGCCAAGCAAAAATAAACGCCACCTGTCGGCACGTGAATTTTCCCGTTTCGCCACACACGATGCTCGGGGGGGGGCGGCGGCAGTAGAGGCCGAGGGACCATACCCCCCCACCCCTGTCGAGGGCTACTCTTGGGCGGTCAGGACCATACCCCCCCCCCCCCCCACCCTTTGGGCCGCGATCGGACCATACCATACCCCGCAAAAGTTGGAACCCAGCTTGCTGTAGCTTGTGGTGCGAAACTGCGTCGTCGGCCGTCGCGCCAGACTTCCCTCCACACGATGCGCCCGCCTCCCCGTGGCGAGCCGTTCACCGACTTTGACGAGCTCGCCGAGGAGCTCGCTGCGCAGTTCAACGGCGACGCCACAGCGCTCCCGGACGAGGCCAAGAGCGAGTGGTCCGAGGCCGAGCTGCAAATGTTCTTTGCGAGTGGCGGTCCGCGCTCCACCCCATGCCGCCTCTCCCGCCACGCCTCTCTCCACCGAAGCGCGCCGTCCATTTGCACCGCACGTATAGACAGAACGTCACGCTCGGGTCCGTGGCGCTTGTCTCGTCGCAAGCCCATATCGCGCAGAGCACACGTCTCGCGCGCTTTCGCAAGCCCATATCGCGCAGAGCACACGTCTCGCGCGCTTGTCTCGTCGCAGGCCAGATCACGCCGCCGCCCAACCCGAAGCTGCGCGCGGCGGCGCGCGAGCTGGAGGCCAAGCATGACCTGCGCAGCCCGGCGCAGATCGAAGCGGACGCCGCGCTCGAGCTCGCGCGAGAGGCGGCGCAAAAGGCGCCGTGGTGGGAGAAGGTGACCGAGCTCGACCGGCAAAAGGCGGGCGTGTACCGCGACGCGGCGCTCGCGCGCGGCATCCCCGACCGGCCGCACGGCCTCATCCCCGCCGACGACCCCCACTTCCGCCAGCTGCACAAGGCCAAGCACATCCTGCCCTTCGAGAAGCACATCCTCTTCTGGGAGAGCAGCCAACCGCACATCAAGGGCGGCGCCGACGGCGAGAGCCGCAGCGTCGCGCTGCACGCGGACGAGGGCTACACGCACGGCGACTCGGCCTGCGCCGGCCGCGGGCTCGACCTGCGCTACTTTTGGGACTCGTCGACGCTCAAGGTGGTCGCGGCGGTCGCGTACTCCCAAAAGGCGGTCGGCGGCTGGTCGGCGGTGGAGGATGAGACGTCGACGCGGTGGCGCTCGACGCTGGTGCACGGCGGGCTGCTCGAGGCGGTGCTGGACGAGCTGACGGCGGAGGTGATGAAGATCAACATCGCGCCCGACATGGTGACGAGCGAGATGACGGTCCGCTTCAAGAAGCCGTCCTCGCCCGGCGTGGTCTACAAGGCGGAGGCGGCCATCGTCGACGTCTCGCCGCCGCTCGTCACCGTCTCTGGCAGGATCCTCACCCAAGGCGACGAGGAGGTGATCACCTGCACCGCAAAGTGCGCGATGCTCGACAGGCTCCCCTCGCGCCCCATCGGAGGCTTCGGCGGCGACGAGCGCCTCGAGCTGTCGCCGGCCGAGTGCCTGGAGGGTTCGTGCAGCCTGCAGGCGCGCGCGGCGGCCGGTGGCGGCGGCGGCGGCGGCAACGGAGCAGGCGGCGGCGGAGGCGGCGTCGAGGAGACTTTAAAGCAGATCCAGGCGCTGCAGGCGTCGCTCGTGGCCCAGCTGCAGGGCGAGTACTTTTGCGACGACGTCGAGCCGCCGCCGGGGGCGCTCGGGTGGGAGGCGGGCCGCTTGCGCGAATATTTCGAAGCCGGCGGCGCCTAACGAGATTCATTGCGCGCGGGGGCTTGGGCGGCGGGTGTTCTTTTGTATTTAAGCCGGTGTGCGGTCACGAGGCGGAGGGTTGCCCCGCTTTGCGCCACACCACTCTGTGTATAGTATGTGTGCGGTGGAGCACCTGTGGAGCACGTCGAGATAAATTAAGAAAGAAACAAAGGCTAGTCCAATTCACTCTCTGACCCGCTAATCTCTTGTGTCTTGAAAACGCGTCCAACGGAGCTCCGTGTTGCTCCCAGCGCTCTCCCCGCTCCCCCGCGCTTCCTGCGGCCATGGCCGATGATACTAGTATGGGAGGTCATCTGGCTACCGCGAGAGCGACCAACACGTCGACATCCTTCGTCCGATGATGGTGCCTCAAAGTCAGCCGTCGGAGGCTAGGGTCGAGCCGGCAGAGTAGGCGTGACATGTGGTTCCACCACCCCTCGTAGGCTTTGCCTCTGCTCGCCACCGTTCCCAGGCTGCCTAATGGGATGGAAAGGAAGGCTGGACGAGCGTATAGAAGCGTGATCGACCTCGTCGTGGCAACTTGCACGGCAGCGCTGGCAGGCGCGATGAGCGTCGTGCCACCTGACCCGAGACGGGTCGCAGGCGTCGTACCGAGCGCGTCGAGACCGTGTCCTGATGCGCTCTGCACGGGTGAGTCACGTCGGCGTCAAAGGAGCGACGTGCGACCTGTCAGAGCTTGATCTCCGATCTTTCGGCGTCGAGTCGTCTCCGGCGGCGACACTATTGTACCTCCCCAGGACGCGCAGAGGCAGCTGCGACCCCGCCGA
>NW_005201286.1:110395-162620 GCF_000372725.1 Emiliania huxleyi CCMP1516 | reverse complement strand
GGGTCGCAGCTGCCTCTGGAAGGCCGAGATCCGGGCTCTCCAGGGACCTAGCTCCTCTCCGGCCCTGGCTCGCCCCGACTCCTGCTCACGGCCAGCTTGTTGGGCAAGGCGCGTGTGTGTGGGCGGTCCCCGACTCTTCGGTCCGGTATGTACCTATATTTCCGAAAAAATCCCAGATTTCCATACAGAGGTTGTTTGCTGCTCCAGCGGGGGGGGGGGGGGGGTCCCGTGTCATTCGGGCCTCGTCACGATTTCGGTCTCGTCTCGTCCATTTTGAGACCCCTTCGGTGGCAGTGGACGGCCCTTGAGCCTTCGCCGCCCGCCTCTCCTCCTACTCCATGTGCGGAAACTTCGGCCTCCTGCTCCTCCTCCCCGCGCATCGCCGCGCGACGCTTCGCCTGCTGCGCAAGATGCTACGCATCACCATGATACGCGGGGCGCAGTCGGCTGGGATAGCGACGTACGATCGCTCCGGCGTGGGCTTGCGCTGCAGAGTCGTGAATGGCAAGCGGACTGACCTCGAGGACGTGCTGTTCAAAAGGTTTTCGCGCTCGTACGCCGACATGACCTGCGGTCTGTTTCAGGGCCACACCCGCTTCGCAACGTCTTCCGTCTGCAACATCGCTGGCTGCCACCCGCATCAGTGGCTACCGCGATCAAAGCAGATGGCGTGGAGGCTCGCAACAAACCCAGCCTACCGCTTTGTTTGCGAGCGCCGCAGCGTCGAGAGCTTCATCACGCACAACGGCGACTGCGACGCCTTCACCATCCACGGCAACACTTATGCCATCGCAGACCTGCAGCTCCTCCTCGTCCGCCTTCTGGGCCACCCGATTCCGAGCGACGTCGACTCTGCGTGTGTGGCAGGCCTACTAGACATGCTACGAACCAAGGGCGTCTGGCTGGCCTCTGTGCGCTATGGCTACCTTTTCGGCGCCCTTTCGACCGCCGGATCCCTGCACGGCCGCTGCCATGAGCTCGCGAGCGCCGCACAGCTCGAACAGCTCGCCGATGCCTTCGAGAAGCAGTGGCAAGCGCTCGTTGCGTCGAACGAGGAGCTGACCGCCGCTTCGCAGTGCACGCGCGCCTCCAGCGGCACGGCAGACGCCGCCTCCGCCGAATGCGTCCTCCTCGAGGCGCTTGGCAAGAGAATGGTGGAGCGCATGCAGGAGCGTTTCGCAAATGCCCCGCTAGCCGGCATGCTGCCGCTGCTGCAGGCCGAGCTGTCACCTGGCAGCGGGCGGCAGCACACGGGAGAGGCGCAGTGGCAGCAAGCCGCGGCTGTTCGGCTCATCGAGTGTGCCGTCTCCGCCTTTCTCTTTGGTGACCTGCTGCGTGCTGCGCTCGAGCTGCTGCGCGGCGCCGATGGCTCGTTCGGACTCGTGCTCTCAAGCTCGCTCGATGCGGGGCGCGAGGTGGTGGTCGCGGCTCGCGGGCAGACGATGTCGCTCGCCTTCTACCCCCGGCGCGGCCTCGTCGCGTTCGGCTCGGAGGCGACAGCCACAAAGGTGCCGATGCAAGAGGACGTGGTGGGGGGGGCCGACCAACCGGCGCAACCGGCGTACCGCTACGACCTCGACGATGTGCGCGGGGAGACGGTGCTACTCAGATGGGACGAGCCGCCGCCGCCGCAGCCCAGCCCGCCTCCGCCTTGGCAGACGGCGCGCATCTGTTGCGCGGGTGAGCCGCGCACAGCCGCGGAGGCCTTCCGATACGATCCGGCCAGCGTCAGCGCGCCTGCAGGCGCCGCCGCCGCCGCGTCCCTGGACCCAGAGGCAGGCTCTGTGCGCTCAAGTAGCAGCACCGCACGCAGCCTGTTTGTCGTCAACGTGCTGGACCGTGACGCTGACGGCAGTGGCGGCGGCGAAGATGCGCTGCCACCAATGTGGAGGGGTAGATTAGCGCTCAACGCCAACCCGCTGCTCAGTCCGCCGCCGCCGCTGGTCGAGAAGGACCCTGTTGGTGCCGACTTGCGCGCCATCCCTGCGGTGCTGTCGCGCCTGAACGCCGATTTTGACACGGAGCAGCCCTCACCGAACCGAGTCGCTGCGTGGACGCTTACGAGTCAGCTGCGCCGGCGGCTGCGGATGCACCGCGACGGCGCACACGACGGCTCAGTCGACGTCCTGATCACCGGATGCGAGGTGAGCCTATGGGTGGGCGAGCAGTTCGCGTCCGACTTGCAGCTGCTCTACCCAAAGCTGTCGATTGTGGTGCTCTCCTCCAACAAGCTGCTCGGGCAGCTCGGCAACGCGATGCCCATCCCACAGCTCGGCCACCGCTTCAACGAGCGCTCGCACGACTTTCGCGGCACCGTGGCCCTGGTGTTGACTCACTCGGGTTCGACGTTTGCGCCGCTCGCGTGCTGCTCGCTGCTCAAGGGCTACACCGAGATGCTCTTCGTGGTGACGTCCGACCTCGATACACAGGCGGCAGCCGTTGTGCGCACCTCGGGCGCGTCGGCGTCCGCAAAGGCGAGAATCGACAGCCTGGGCTCAAACGCCCCGCCCTTCCTCGACCTCGAGTCGCAGTTCGTTTTCACCACCCATGCGGGCTTTCGGTCTGCCGAGCCGTGCTCGGTCTCACTGGTGGCGATGCACCACCTGCTCACAAAGCTGCTCATTTTCGCCATGGCCTACCTCGCGCACTCCGAGCACCAAAGGCGCCTTGCTGATGACGGCGGCATGCGTGGCGACGACGGCGATTACGATCATGTATCGATCTGCGGCTCGTCCTTTACGTTTGAGGAGGCGCGTGAGCTGGCGACGCTCAGTCGGCAACAGCCCGCGGCGATCGCCGAAATCGTTGGGACCACGCAAACGTCGGCCGCGCTGCGCCGCCAGGGGAAAGTCTGGGCGCAGCACGGGGGGCCCCACCCTGACGGCCCCCCCCCCCCCCCCCCGCCCCACCCCCACCGACTCACAAGCACTGACACATACACACCCTCCCCACGGCACCGCCCTGCTCCCCCTCCCCCTCCCCGACGCAGCTTGAGGGACCGATTGCGTGGGTGCTTAGCGTCGTCTACATCGCGGCGACCGTGATAGCAGGAGTGACCCCCCTGAGCGCCCTATGCAGCCACGCTACTGGCAACGTGTCGCCCGCGGCCGTCTACGTCGTCGCCATAGCCGATGTGGCCATCTACGCCTTCCTCGCGTGGTGGACGACCGTAGTACTGCGACTGCTGCAGGGGCGGCCGTTGCTGCACCGCGTGGCCGGCCGATCAGTGCTGATTGGCGACGTGCCATGGGTGTCACAGGCGGCGGAGGCTTTTGCAAGCAAGCTCTTCGCTCTCTCCTACTCGATCGCCTCGTGCTCGTTCGCCTCCGCTAACCCGGCAGACCACCTTGTACACCGACACACGCACCGCGTTGTGCGCGGCTCGCTGCTTGCAATCGGGCGACCGGACGGGCGCGTCAACGCCCTCACGACGGCGGAGGCGGCGTGTGTCCTCTCGGTGAATCAGGCGTCCTCGATACAGAACTTGGGCGTGACGTGTGAGAGCGTGACGCTCGGTCACAACCCGTTCGAACTGCCGCTCTCCGCGAAGCACCTTGTGCTGCCGACGCATCGCCCGCGCTTCATGTGCGAGGTCATGCGAGAGGTAGACGGTGTGGCATCGCCCGCCTCCTCGAGGGCCTGTTCACTCCCGCCCACGCCGAGCACTTCGGTGCACGGCGGATGCGCCAAGGCTCTCAATGCCGATGGCCACGCTGGTCGCCACCGCAACTCGCGCGACGCATCACTGCACGGTGGTTGTGCGCGCTCGCGTGACGCCTCAAGCCACGGCGGCTGCTCACGAGACGCGTCGTCTCACGGCAACTCCTGGCTCACCTCCTGGCTGTCGCAGCCGTCGGTGGAGGGCTATGTGCCACGCCAGACACTCCTCGGGCAGCTCACGCTCGGCGGCGACCTGCCCGCAGAGCGGCCGCGGACCGCTGCAGTCTCACTGAGCGAAGCTGCTTGTGCGGCTCTTGCTGCCTCCTCGTCAGCTTCCAATCGACAGCTAGCACCCCTGTCAGAGAGCAGGGCGTCGGTGAGCATGGACGGCCGGGCGAAGCTCCGCTCGCTCGTGGAGCGCGTGCATGCAGACGTGCGGAGGCGGAGGCGGTCGCTGCGGTCGCACGGGCTAGAGGAGCTCTCCATCGGGCGGAATACGCACAGCAGTGGCGGCGCCGACTGCGCGCCCAGTGTGATGAAGGCGACGTTTACGCAAGTCGGCCGGCGCAGCCGCAAGCACTTCGAACGCGCAGCCGGCCGGCGCGACGCCTTTCCGCTCGCGCGCACAAGCTTTACAGTCGAGCCGCTGGCGGAGCCCTACCTTGGCGCGTGGATGGTGCGCCGCCCGGACTTGGCCACACTCGGCGTGGATGAGCTGATGCGGCGGCAGCAGCTGGTGCAGGTGCTGTCGGAGACGCGCTTCGACGCGTTGCAGCGCCTCTGCGCCTTCTTCGTGATTTTCCACGAGATGGGCAAGACGGTCGCCGACTGGTGGCCAAGGCACTCACTCGGCCTGCTCGGCTACGACATGAGCCGCTCGCAGAGCATCATGCGTGTGGCGACGACTGCTTCGCCAGTCTCGGGGATGGAAGTGCGAGAGCGCATGCTGGCCATTCGCCTGCACACGCAAAGGGCGCATGCGGCAACGCGCATCCAGCGTGCGCTGCGCCTCAAGCGATGTGTCCAGGCGAGGGCGCGCGTTGCCTTGTAGCGGGGGAGCTTGACGACGACGACAGGGGATGTGGATGAGTGTGTGTGGGGGGGGGGGCGAGGGCGGGGCGGGGGGGGGCCGCGCCGATTGCGGGGCCCGACTTCCCCTCCTAGCCCTTTTCGGTTGCGGCCCCGCCGCCGTCTCGTCTCCTCTGCGTGATCCTGTTGATTCCGCCGACGGCGATCCCGTGCCCGACTCCCCGGGCGAGAGGGCGGCGGCATTGGGTCGTGTCGCCTCCCTCCCTCGGGAGGTCGAGCCGCCTCTCCCTGGTCGACGAATCGCGCCCGCACCCGCGGTCTCTCTATCGTACTCGGCTCGCCCCCTCCTTCCGCCGACTCCTCGTCGAGCTCGGGGAGGCGTGGCCCCCCTTGTCGTAGTTCACGATGGTCCGGTTGCCGCCGCGACGGGTCTACCCCCGGCGAGCTCGTATGCCCCGACTCCACTCGCAGAGGCCTAGTCAGCTCGTCTCTCACCTCCTCCGACAGTTGACTCCAGGCCTCACCCGGGGCCCTCCGGTCTTGGCCTTCCGGTTCGCCGGCAGACCCGCTGTCGTCTCGCGGCACCTCCCCTCCCTCGGTCCCCTCCCTCGGGTAATCCAGCCTCCGACGGGGCGGTTCCGGGTTCCCCAAGGTCCGTGTGGGTCCGAGCGGTGACGGCCACGCCAGCGGCGGGGGCGGAGGCGGTGGCGGGGGGGGCGGGTACGGTGGCGGTACTGGCGGCGGCGCAACACCTGGTGTAGAGCCTCGGGGGCGGCCCCATGACCCTGCGGCCGTTCCAGCCGCGGCTCCACGCGCCGATCGTCTACCGCACTCCAGGGGGGGGGGGGGGGGGACTAGCCCTTGCTTCCCCACGAGGAGGGAGGGGGGCAGGACGCGGACTCGCCGCTGGCCCCGCCTCTCCTCCCCTTCGCTACACACACACACACACACACACACACACACACACACACACACACACACACACACACACACACACACACCGCTCACCCACGCGCACCGGGCCTTGCACTTTAAATGCCGTGGGGCTCCTGTCGTTAGACGTGGAGACGCGAGGGTTGCCCCCCCTTGCCCCACCACCTCGTGTGTGTGTGGAGAAGTTTACCTTACCTTACCTTACCTTACCCTTCGCTAGGTCGTAGGCTGTGCATCAGTCGCGTCGCTTCCTCATTCGCCCGATCTCCCTCGATCCACTCCCGCACTGCCCGAATATCGAAGGCCGAGTTGTGTTCGGACAACGGGCCCGCCGACGCCACTCGCCTCTTCACACACAGCAGGCGTGTGTATGCCATCATCGCCTGCCCCCCCGACGGTGTCGGTCCTGGTGAATGTCGTTGACGAGGTAGTCCTCCCCCCCCCACCGGAACACCCGCCCAAGAAGATCCGTCGAGCGAATACTGGTGGTTTTTCTTTGCGCGCCGCCATATGTGCTCATGTCGCTTATAACCAACGGCATCGAAGCCACCGCTCGCTCAGTCGTTGAGCGCTTGGGCGAGATCCGCGAGGAGGCATCGCGCCACCTGCTCGCGCTGCGCAGCCAGCTCGACGGGCTAGACTCGCAGCTCGCTGCGGCGCAGTCCTCCCTCCAGCAGGCGAGCCTCGAGCCTCAAGCGCATGATCTGCAGCTGGAGCAAGGCTTGCGTCGGCTCGCCGACTGCCGCGCTCGAGTCCTGGCCGAAACGCGCGGAATCGACGGTCTTGTGCATGCGCACGAATCGTCACGTTTCGCCGCGCCGCTGCCGCCGCCATCACCGCCACCGCCGCCGCCGCCTCCTCCTCTGCCGCCGCCGCCTCAGCAGCCACCTCCACCACAGGGCACATCGAGTGGCGAGCCTCCTGCCTCTGCGCTTGCAAAAGTGCTGCACATGCGGCAGAACCCCGCGGCGACGGCGGCGGCGGCAGCGGTGACGGCAGCGGCGACGGCGGCTGCGGCAGTGGCGGCGGCGGCTGTGCGCGAACCTGCGTGCGGCCAGGGCGGTGGCGTGCGGGATGCGCCGCCGGAGGAGATCGACGCGCTGCGGGCGCAGCTCGCCACCGTGGCAAAGCAGAATACGCGCGTGCCGCTCGCGAGGAGGGACCAATCCACGACCCGCCCTCTGACGCGCCCGTGAGTCGCTCCACAGGCGCCTCGCGTCCGTGTTTAAGGCCAAGATTGAGGAGTTCCGGAAGGTGCGGCTGCTGGCAATCGCCTCGGCTCTCGCCGCCGTCTCACGTGCTCCCCGCCCCTCCCTCCCACTCGCAGGCGGTCCAGTCCCTGATGGGATACCGCGTCGACCTGCACGAGGGCTCGTGCTACCATCTCCACCTCGGGGCGCGCGGCGTGCTCCGCTTCCGGCGCACGCCGCAAGGCGACTTCGAGATGCTCGAGTCGCCGCTTGCCGCCGACTTGCTGGGCGACCCGCGCGTCAGGCGCTTCTTGGAGGAGGAGCACTCGATCCCCGCTTTCCTCGCCGCAGGCCTGCTGTCGGGCTCATGAGGCTTGAATTAATTGTTCACCGTTTCTAGTGCTTGCGGCGGGGCTGTGCGACCGATTCCGGGCTACCGTACTAAGTAAAAGTACATAAATGGCCCCCATATTGCGCATTGGAGCCTCCACATGCGCACATGCCACACACGATCCCGCCAAAAAAACAAGGTTGCAAAAGAGTTCTTAAAATACAAGGTTGCAAAAGAAACACACAATATCCAAGGCATATATGCTGTCTAGCGTCCACCCATACCGCGTTGGTGTCCAGTCCGAGCCTGGCTGTTCTTCACCTTCCTAACTAACTAACACTAACACTATTATGCTTATCACGATCGTTATTGTAATATGTGTGCTATTCCACGGGTCGGAGAGGCGTGTCATAGAGGAGAGGGGAGAGTGTGGAGATGTTTTGTGCGGGATCAGGCCCGAGTCCCTACTGTCGCCGGAACAGGTAGCTCCCTTTTTCGTAACACTGAGGAACAGTTTTTTTGTGCGGGACACTAACCTCAACTATTAGGATAGCTGCGCGCCGCTGACCTCATGTGGGGATGTGTGCCGACACAATACTGATCTAAAACCTGGAAACCCTTGTTCAAATCCGACCCTAAGCGCCATCCTTCCTGCTCTCACCTGATGCTGCTTCCCCGCGCCGCCTCCTTGGCCCCCCTGGGCGTATTTTCTACTCCCAGTGGGGGGCCTGGGCCCCCGGGCCCCCTCTTGTTTTCTGTTTTCTGTTTTTCAACACGCCCGCCCGCCCGCCACCCCGAGGCGGCTCGGCCCCCCACTTACCGAGAGATCAAAAACGCTCGGCCCTGTGGTCCCGTGTCGCAGTCACACTTGTCGCAGTCACACACACGCACACGCCGCTCCGCACCGCGCGCCCGCCCGCCGCCCCGCGCCCAGGCGGGAAAGAGATGAGGAGATGCGGGGGACAGCGAAGCAGGAAGCCTCAAACACGTAAGTATGGGAGGGTAAAGTTGTGCGTCACGCTGCCCGGCGTTTCTCACTTTCCGGGACAGCCCCGCCCTTTCGAGGCAGTAGGGTGTGACGACTACCCCTTCGTGCGTAGCGACGCCAACCTCGCCGACTTCTTCACGAAGCCCCTCAAGCCCAAACGGTTCTTCGAACTTCGTGACAAGATCATGAACATCAAATCTCCGGTCATGAATATCACGTTCCCTAACGCATCGTGATCCGAGAGTGCACGGTTACTCGACTATGTCGTTACTCGACTAAGTCGAGGGGGGGGACGTCGGGCCGAAGCCCGTCAGGCACTCTCTCCCTAACCCTAGCCTTCTCCCGAACCCTAGTGTGTTTTGTTGCCTCCGTGCTTTCACACTCGTCTCGTCGTGTCCGTCCACTGTGATTGCGGCCGTCCACGACTACGTCGTCTCTAGAGAACGTATCAACCCCCTTCTGGTGCCGACCGCGCCCCCGCGGGGCACGGCCGGACGTAGGTAGGTAGGTAGAAAGGTGAAGAACAGCCAGGGACTAAGCCGCTCTCCCAGAGAGAAAAGAAATGGAGGGGACGGAAATCGGGCCTGCGGAATATGCAATCGGCTACGACTAGGTCGGCCTCGAGAGCTGCCTTCCTGCTCTCTTGCGCCGCCAATGATCGCTCTTCAGCCCTCGCCGTCGCGTGCGCGTGTCGTCTCGTGCTCCGTCGCTTTGACGCTCTCGCTGACCGTCGTGCTGGTCCTCGCGCGGAGTGCTGCCGCAGGCCGTGCGATGCCGGGTAGTTTTCCGCCAGAGGCAGGCCTCGGACCAAAGGCGTCGCGGGTGACAGCACGGATCCGGGAGGAGCTCATGCCAGACTTTGGCATGCCGCACTTCCAGGAATTTTCTTTGCCAGAGCTCAGAGGTCCGCAGCTTCCAGAGCCGCAAATGCCTCAACTGCAAATGCCCCCACTACCGAGCTTCGATGCGTCTCCCAAACAGCAACCGAAGCGGCCGACAAATTCTACCAAAGCGCAGCCTCCTCCGGCCAACACAGCTGCGACGCCATTGGCCGTCTCTCCCTCGGCCGCTCTCGCCTCCGCCATCGCCGCAGGCGCCATCGCCGTCTCTGCCGACGTCCCCGCCTCCACCATGTCCGCCTCTGCCCTCACCGGCGGCCTGGTGAAAGGAGAGCTTCCGCCCGCCAAGACCTCCTCCTCGCCGCCTCCGGCACCCCACTGGGTCGCAATCTCGAGACTGAGCCCATCCTCACCGCCCCCTCCCCAACCGCCGGAGGAGGCGTACCCATGGCTCCCCTGCCGCCTGCCCGGCGTGGTGTGCTCCGGCGGTACCGACGCCACGGGTCGGTACCCCGTGAATGTCGAGGTGTCCCAATGCTTCTGATTCGTTTGTGCGACGTGTGTTCACCCCTTCTGATTCTGCGAGCTATGCATAGAGCTGGGTCAGTGAGTTGCTGTTGTGTACGTGACGCGTGCTTTATCCGGTGCACCTTGCTACTACCTTCTTCTCTTCCACCTGGTGGTGCGATGGGCTCCCTCCCACGGGGAGATGTCATTTCGCTGCCAGCGGCCCCCTGTAGCATCAGGTGCAAAGGAAAGAGTGGGCTGATAAAAAACCGCGTCGTCCCAGCGACTTCACTGTTCACAGCCGTGTTAAAGAGAAGAAAATATCTGTCTATCGCGCCTTGCGCGGGACGACTCGCTCGCGTTGGCCTCGCCTGATCACTCGCCCTGATCACAATGGCTGCGCCCGGCCCTCTCTACTGCTTGACGATGTTCAGCGTTTTGGCGCTGGCCGCAGCGGGCAAGCACGTCGCGGTCTTTGGCGGCATGATGAGGAGCCACCACCTCACCGTCGTCCCGCTGATCGAGGGCCTGCTCGAGCATGGCCACGATGTCTCTTTCGTGGTGCCAAACACTACGGAGCATAGGTCCTACTTCCCCAAAGGCGTGGGCTCGGCCACGATGGTCTTCCTCGGGACAGAGGACTGGGCTTTTGACACGCTGTTCAGTGGCCCCGAGTACGACTTCAAAAACCTGCCGTGGTACAAGAAGCCACTCCTCTTCGCAAAGGTGCTTTCAACCTACCGATCGACGCTCGACGTGCCGATGTTTAGCATGCATGACGAGCTGGGTCCGTGGCTCGCACGTGCGGGGGTCGATGCGGTGCTCCTCCACGCGGCATCTTTCGGTAGCGTCCCCGTCGTAGCGGCGTCTGGAATCCCATGGGTAAGCTACTTCTCGGTTCCGCCACTGCCTCTGTTCCTCGAGCATGATGACGATCGGGTCTGCCGATATCCCAACTACATGAAGCCGCCTCCGGTCACCGAGCTGAAGCAGTCTCTAGTGGCGCGCGTGAAGAACCACATGGTGTGCCGCTTCCTGCAGACATACATGGTCTTTGCCGACCGCGAGATGCGCGCTCTGTTTGACGCCCGAGGTCTGAGCATGGGAGATGGCCTGCTCCAAATGATCACGAGCGCGCCTTCGCTGATGCTGCTCGGCGGTCCTCCTCTCAGCCACAATGTCGAGCTGAAGGAGAATATCCACGTGCTGGGCGTGATAGACCGGCCCCAGCCGGATGTTATCCCAGCAGGCATGCTCGGCTGGCTCGACGCCGCTCGCGACGCGGGAGCTCCAGTCGTGTACGTGTCGATGGGCACCAAGTACGAGCTTCACGAGAATACCTGCACGAGGCTGAGTGCGCTGCTCGACGAGATGGCGACTTCACTCGGCGTTCGCTTCCTGTGGTCGCTGAGGGCGTCTCAGCAGGAGACGCTCCGTGCGTACCTGCCTGCACAGGGCGAGCTCGTGCGAATCGACAAGTTCACGCCCCAGCCGGAGGTCCTGCAGCACGCCGCCGTGAAGATATTTCTTTCGCACTGCGGCTGGGGCGGCGTGACAGACACCATCAGAGCCGGTATCCCCGTCTTAGGATACCCTGGGATGCAGGACCAGTTCACCAACGCGCGGATGCTTCAGGAGGCCGGCGCCGGAGTGATATTGGAGGAGGACTTCTCAAATCTCGTCGAGAGCACGAAGCTGTTGCTGCATGACCCGACGTTCGCCGCGGCCTCAAAGGCTGCGGGCGAGACCCTCCGTACCTACGGGGGCTTGCCTCGGGCCCTAGAGATCATCGAGGCCGCCGCAGAGGGGACGTACGTGAAGCCGGACGCCGAGGTCCACGCCAAGATGAATGAGGTCGATCCATTCTTTCTAGAGCCGCAGGACCTGGTGCAATGGCTCAGTCTGGCGATATGCGTCGGCGCAATCTCGCTCACGCTCCTGGCGTGTTGCTGCGTCGGCCGCTGCTTCTGCGGGCGCTGCTGCAAGAGAGGAAGCGCGGCAGCCGAGGACCGCGCCAAGAAGCGGCAGTGAGTGTCCAGTGTGAGTCACACACCGTGAGTGAGTGTCGCACTGTCCGAGCACCGAGGGTCCGAGCGTGTGTTGAGTCCGAGCGTGTGTGAGTCCTGTGCCACTCGCTAGCTTAAGGTAAGGTAAGGTAAGGTAAACGTCTCCACACACACAAAGTGGTGGGGCAAGGGGGGGCGACCCTCGCATCTCCACGCCCGGGACACGGGCAGGAGCCCCACGGCATTCAAAGTGCAAGCACCGGCCCGGTGCCGTGGGTGAGCAACCTGCACCCCACTCTCCTACTCCTATAACACAACCCCCACAGCGTGGTCGTCTACGTGTTCAGAAACACCAGCGAGGCGAGGGTGAAGGGGTAAGGGGCTGTGTGGGGCTATCTGTGACCATCTAGCCTGGGGGGTAGCAGGAGGGGGGGCAGAGGGTAAGATATGGGTGAGGCCAGCTACAAGTCGGACGCCCTCCCGTCGTCGGAATAATCCTCGGAGCGGTCGGCGTCCTCGTCGTCGTCCTCGGTCTGCATCGCGTCGCCAGCCGTGAACCTGAACACGGCGTCGGCCGGCGCCGAGGCGCCGGCGGCCGTCATCAGGTGCATGACTATGCGGTCGCGGTATGCCGCATCGATCTCTCCGTGCTCGGCCAGCTCGTTCGCGAGCCAGTCCGAGGCGACGGTCGTCGCCACGGTCCCCTGGGGAACTGTGGCGTACACCTTGCTGGGGCCGCGTCGATACCCGTCGTCCCTCTCCGGGGGCAGCGAGTATTCGACCCCCATTTTGGACCCGGCCTGGCTGCGCGCCTGCGCAGCTGCAGACCGCAGCCCGGCCATCACGTACTGGATGTTCTCGCGCAGCTGCGCCCGCGGGGCCTCCGCGCGCTCGGCCTCGCTCGCGGCGCGCTCGCCAGCCTCCGTCGCCCGGCGCTCCTTCTGCCGGTTCTTCTTGGCCTTGCGTGCCGCGGCTCGAGCCGCGAGCTGCTCCTTGGTGGGCTCCTTCTTCTTCGGCGCGGTGCGCTCGACGTACGAGCGCTCCGCCGCCTGCACCGACTCGCGGTCGCCCGCGGCCTTCTCGTGCTTCAGGTCGACCTCGATGGTCGCGTAGCCAGGCCTTATCACCCTGACACAAGACGCACCGAACAACCTTGCGACACTCACCGCGTCCTCCAGTTGCGCGCGATCGGAGCTATTCCAGCGTCCGCTGCGCATCCCCGGCGGCACGACGGTCTGGCCGGCGCTTGCGCGCCAGCCCCGTCCGCCGCCGGGTCCGCGGCCGCGGTCCCTGTCATAGCTACTACGTGTTGCGCGGTGTGTGTCGCGTGTCGGCTGATTTTTAACCCAAACAAAGTGTGTCGCGAGCGCCAAGAGAATGATCGACTGTACGCCACGGTGCACGGACGCAGCTCGAGGGTTCCCGGTGTGTGGAGGGGGCGAATGTTCATTGCGTTGCGCTGTGGGCGCGCGAGATGTCGAGAGTGGCGCGGAATCACGCCGCCACGGGCCGGCAAGCGTCCAGCGCCCGCGCGAGCACGTCGCGCACGCGCTGCAGCGCGAACTCACTCTCGCTCTCGATGCGCTCGAACGGCAGCGACGCGCCGTGCAGCCGGACAGCGTGGCCGGCGACCTGCAGCCGCCTTGCCCCGCCCGCCTCCTCCTCCTCCACCGCGCCAAACTGCTCTGCGAGCACCCGCAAGGCGAAGTCGAGCCCGCCCCCTGCGCCGCCGCCGCCTCCCTCGCCGCCGCCGCCGCCTCCCGCGGGCTCCTCCGCCGCCGCCACCTCGGGCAACTGCTGGGCCTGCAGCTGCAGCAGCAGCGCCGACACCGCGTCAGCGACTGTGTCGGCGATCGGGTCCGCCTCCCACTCCAGCACCGCCAGGCTGCTCGCCGGCGACACCTCCACCGCCACCAGCCCCTGCACCAGCCACCGGCGTGCCAACGCCGAAGGCCCGCCCTCCTCTGCCGCCTCCTCCCCCGCCTGCTCCCCTCCCGTCTCGACAGCCCCGCCTCCGCCACCACCGCCGCCTCCTCCTCCTTCTCCGCCGCCGCCGCCGCCGCCGCCGCCGCCGCCGCCTCCACCTCCGCCTCCTCCCCCCTCCGCGAGGAGCAGGGCTGGCTGCGGCGGCCCCACCTCAAAGATACGACCGACGGCCGAGAGGAGCGCGGCGGGCGGCCGCTCGAACCGGAAGCGGGGCCGCTGCAGCAGCCGCGTGGTCGCGAGGTCGGTGGCCGTGTGGAGGTCCGCGGGGGCGAGCAGGGTGTACTTGTTCTCCTTGAGCAGGAGAAGCGCCTCGAGCGGCGCGCCGTCCGACGGCTCCTCCTCCGCCAGCGAGCCGACGACACGCGCAATCTTCTCTCCCGGGAAGCGAAGCTGCACGGGCTGGCAGTTCTGAGGCGTCAGGAACTCGACCTCCTTCGGGCTGTACTGCTTGGCGAGCGCGCGGGCGAGGCGCTTCATCTCCTCCTCGCCGCCGTGCACGTGGATGACGTGGCGTGGCCGCGTGGCGGAGATGAACTCGGACGTCTGCGTAAAGTCGGAGTGCGCAGAGAAGGACACGTAGGTGATGGTGAGGTTGACGGCGACCCAGTCGCCGCCGCTCGTCTGGATCTCTTTTGGCTCGGAGAGGAGGTGGTTGGCCAGCGTGCCGACGACGGAGTAGCCCGGCATTACGAGCCCGTTCCGCCGGTCGGAGCACCAAAGCTCAAAGAGCTCCCGAGACAGGCCTTGCTGCAGCATGCCTGGCGACGCCATCACGACCATCGGCTGCGAGTCGTTGAACTGGGCAGACGAGGGCAAGTTGCGCACAAACTCAAACTCCCACGGGTTGCGGCCCGTCGCGTGTGCGTCGCGGATGTTCTCGTTCATCATGTTGATGTACGTCTGGTAGATGCGCATGCAGCGCTTGGCGATGCCAGACGCATAGTACAGAGGCACCTTGTGCAGCTCGGGGTGATCGCGCCAGTAGGCGTCGAGGATGAGCAGCAGCTCCTGCGACCGCCCCAGCGCAAAGACCGGGATGAGGCACTTTCCACCGCGCTGCAAGATCGCGTGCACGGCGGCGGTGAAGCGCAGCTCTCGCAGCTCGCGCGGCTCGTGCGACATCACCTAGACACTTCCGAGACACCTCCGAGACACCTCCTAGGCGAGCGCAGCTCTCGCAGCTCGCGCGTGCGACAGCACACCCCGTACGTCGACTCTAGGAAGTGTCTCGGAAGTGTCTAGGCGACAGCACACCCCGTACGTCGACTCGACGATGAGCACATGCGGCGGGTCCGTCGGCGTCTCGGCACCTGCCGCGGGAAGGGTCGCGGAAGGGTCGCGGAAGGGTCTCGGAAGGGTCTCGGAAGGTTCTCGGAAGGGTCGCGGAAGGGTCGCGGAAGGGTCGCGGAAGGGTCGCGGAAGGGTCGCGGAAGGGTCGCGGAAGGTTCGCGGAACGTGCGCAGACCGGACGGTACCGGGAGGAAGGTTCCGACAGGGTTCGCGGACGGCCCAAGCAAGGGCGGTGGATGTGTCGGCGTCTCGACGCCGAGCGAGCGGCGGCCGGGCTAGGAAGTGTCTCGGGGGTGTCTCGGGGGTGTCTCGGAAGTGTCTCGGAAGTGTCTCAGGAGTGTCTCTGAAGTGTCTCGGGAGTGTCTCGGAAGTGTCTAGGGAGTGTTTAGGAAGTGTCTCGGAAGTGTTCGAAGTGTCTCGGAAGTGTCTAGGAAGTCGCCGAGCAGGTGCCGGTCGGGCTGGCGCGAGAAGTCGCCGGTGTAGAGGACGCGCACGCCGCCAACCTCGATCATGAACATGGCCGCTTATTATTATTATTATTATTATTATATTATTATTATTACCAACCTCGATCATGAACATAGCCGCGCCGAGCACGTGGCCCGCGTTGTAGCACCAGAACCGGATGCCCTTGTGCGAGAGCACCTGGTGGGGTAGGGGGGGGTAGGGTACCGGGCTGGTAGGGGAGGGTTCCCGATGCACTTGTGCGAGAGCACCTGCGTATCTGTGCCAGAGTCGGTGCTACATTGGAGTCGGTGCTAGATTAGGAGTCAGCACCCGAGGCGGTGCCCCCAGGCGGCCGTCTCGCACAGAGTGCCTACGAGTGTGGCACTAGTGTCCGCCTCTGAGAGAGAGTTCAGAGTCTCGAAGAGGCGCCACGGTGTGTCCACCAGAGTGTCCAAGGGAGGCACTAGTGCACGGCGGCCTGGTGGTAGTTGATGAGCTCGATGCGGTCCATGGCGGCGACGAGGTCGGCCTCGTCCCACATGCGGCCGTCGTCGTGCCCGATCTTGACCGAGTCGTGCAGCAGCAGCTTGCACACCGCCTTGGTCGGGTGCGTCATGAAGGTGCGGCCGCCGAAGCCCGTCTTTTGCAGGAAGAATGGGAGCGCGCCGCAGTGGTCCATGTGGAAGTGGGTCACCAGCAGCAGGTCCACCTCCGTCGGGTCGATCTCGTCGAAGAAGGGCAGCGCGTCGTAGCCGGTGCGGCCCGGGTGCACGCCGCAGTCAAACATGACGGTCGAGCCCTTGAATTTGACCACGACGGCAGAGCGGCCGACCTCGCAGCCGCTGCCGAGTGGCAGGACCGTCATCACGTCCTCGCCCAGGCGGACCTCCTGCGGCCCGCCGCTCGCCGCGACGGTGTGCGTCGTGCTGCTCATCGTGTGCCGGCGTGCCGCATGCCAAGAATGAGAAAACCCGCCGATTTTTCTTCTTTTTTGCGAAGGCACCAGGGTGTGCAGGATCGCGGCGAAGCCTCGAGCTGCTCCGTGTTGTGTCCCAGACCTGACCCTCGCGGCCGCCGCCCCCGCAGGCGAAGCATGCTGGCCAAAGCGCTCGTACTGTTCGCTGCGTGCGCGAGCCTGATTCGCGGGTCCGAGGCGTTCTCGCTCGCCACGCCCGCCGCTCGCCACAGCTGCCGCCGGCCCCGCGCAGCCGTGAACGCCGGCCTGTTTGACGGCTTCCAAAAGGCGGCCAAGGAGCGGGAAGCGGCCAAGGAGGCGCAGTGGCAGGCGATGAAGGACATGCAGGCGGCGCGGCGAGACCCAGAGGCCTTTGACAAGGCGACGAAACGCACTCGGTACGTCGCAATGGCTCGAAAAGCGGCGGAGGCGGGCAACCTTCCCGACGGCTGGGGCTGCGCGCAGGACCCCGCCTCGGGAGACACTTACTACTTCAACAAGGAGAAGGGCATCGCGTCGACGTGGGACCCGCCGCTCGACGACATGGTCAAGATCCTCGAGGAGCAGAATGCGCTGTGAGAAGCGGGGCCGGCCCGGTTCCGAGACGTCGGTACCTGTCTCTAAGACTTTTTGATAGCATAGAAATCACGTATTTCAACTTTTCACCCATGCACTCGCTGGTGGATCCATTCCCTCTGCCGGGGTGGATCACTCCAGGCAGCAGACAGCAGACAGGTGCCCCGACGTCTGCACGCGGCCGGCCGGGCGAGAGGCTTGACACGATCCGACCCTGCGACCCTGACGCTGCTGCTCTAGCTATCAGACATGCACTGCTGACTGCTGCCACAATGTGCGACAGTGCTGGCCCACTTGGCGGCCTTCCCGGTCAGTGGTGAGGCGCAGTTCAGAGCTGTCGATGGCGCGATGCCGCACTGACTGGTCCCACATTGGTGACACGAGACCACCACGTTTGCCGGTCCAAGAGAGAGGCACCGGCGCTGTCCTGACTCCTGAGAAGGTGCGTGGTCCCATGCGCGCGAGGCTGTGTAGGCATAGCCTCGAGAGGGCCAGCAGCCAATCCGAGGCGACGCGCTCATTGCGCCAGAAGCGTGCACACGATGGAAGGACACCTTCCTACTGGCCGTACGATCAGGTCGTCACTGTGAATGCTTGATACTAAGGCCGCGAGCTATGCAGGTGATCAATTGTGCATCATGGCACGGTCAGCAGCGCCGACAGGCTGTCGCATGTGCAAAGCATACAAGAAGGGGGAAGGCGCTGTCGAGGTTCGCCGAGCGCGGCGCAGGTTCAGGGAAGCCGCCACCGACGAGCCCGTTGAAAGCCCTCCGGAGTGGATACTCCAACGCGCTCGTCGGTGACGGCGTCCTCCAACCTGCGGCACGCCCCGCACCGTCCGCTGTGCCGCGATTTTTGAATTCTTTTTTTACGCGGCACCGATAGGCTGGCACCGATAGGCTAGCAGACAGCCCAACCCAACCCCACCCCGAACCGCAGCCATCCGTGCCTTATGGACAACCAGCATGATCCCTTCCTCGACCCGTCGCCGCCGCCTCGCGTGGCGTCGTGGCGAGAGACGGCGGCCGGGATCCTCGCGCTGGCGCCTGCCCTGTTCATCGGCCAGCTCGGGTGGGTCGGCATGAAGGTGACAGACACGGCGCTCCTCGGGCACGTGGGCACGCACGCGCTTGCGGCGGCATCGCTCTCTGACCTGTGGACCATGGCCTCGGGTGTACTGATTCAGGGCCGCGTCCTCGGCATATTTGTCGGCAACGCCGTCGGCGCGGCAAAGGCGGGGACCGCGCCGTGGCAGCTCGCCGGCGAGTGGCTGCAGGTGAGCGTTGCGGTGCTCGGCGTGATTTCGTGCTTCGTGATGGGCCTCTGGGCGGCGACGGGCCCCGTGCTCCGCCTCACTCGCGCGGACGCCGCGCTGATCCCCGACGCCTCCTACTTTTCGCTCGTGCTGCTGGCCTGCATCCCGGCGCGGGTGCTCTTCTCGCAGCTGCAGCAGTACCTTTCGGCACAGAGGATCGTCAAGCCGGCCGCGGCCGTCGCCCTCGTCGGCCTCGCGGCCAACCTGCTCCTCGGCTACCTGCTTGTCCTTGGCGTACCTACCGGCCCGTCGCGCTTCGGCGGGTACGGCTCCCTCGCGCCACACCTCCCCACACCTCTCCCCACACCTCCCCACACCTCCGCACACCTCCGCAGGTACGGCTTCCCGGCATGCCCGATCGTGACGAGTGCGGTCGAGTGGCTGCAGCTGCTCGCGCTTGCGGGCCTCTTTTGCCTCTGCCTCGGGTACGGGCGGCAGGGGTGGCCCCAGGCAGTCGGCTGGTGCGGCGTCTCCCCGGCCTTTGTCACGAAATCCCGCGTGCGCGAGTACCTGAAGCTGTACGTCCCCGCCGCCCTCTCCATCGCCTCTGACTTTTGGCGGATGTCTGCGGTCGGCGCGTTCGCAGCGTCGCTCTCCACCCTCGATCTCGCCGTCTTCACCGCATCGTACCGCGTGATGTGGATCTCGCTCGTGCTCACTGGCTCGCTCACCGGCGGAGTCGGGATCAAGGTGAGATAGGGGGGAGGTCTGGGGAGATCTGGGGAGATCTGGGGAGACTTCCTGGCTCGCTCACCGGCGGTGTCGGGATCAAAGGTGGCGCACAAGACACACACACTCACTCACTCACTCACTCACTCACACACACACACACACACACACACACACACACACACACACACACACACACACACACAACACAACACAACAGAACACAACACAACACAACACAACACAACACACACACACACACGACACACACACACACAACAGACACACTCACTCACTCACTCACTCACACAACACACTCGCACTCACACACACACACACACACACACACACAACACAACACAACACAACACAACACAACACAACACAACACACACACACACACGACACACACACACACAACAGACACACTCACACTCACTCACTCACTCACACAACACACTCGCACTCACACAACACACACACAACACACTCGCACTCACACTCTCGCCGCTCACCCACGCGCAGAGAGCCTCGCACTGTGAATGGCGCGGGGCTCCTGCCTTTCAGACGTGGCGTCGCGAGGGCCGCCCGGCCCCACCTACCTCGTGTGTGTGGACAAGTGTGCCGGACCGGACCGTAGGTGGCGCAGGCCCTTGGCGCTTCGCGGCCGCACGACGCGCGCCGCTGCGTCGTTGCCGGCCTTGGCCTCGCGTGCGTCGCCCTCGCCGCCGTCGCCGCTCTCATCCTGGCCGCGCCGCGCCCGCTCGCGGCCATCTTCTCCTCCGACGCATCGGTGCTCGACGCCTTCGTGCGCGCGCGCCTCGGGCCCTGCCTCGCCGCCGAGGCGAGATCGCCCGAGATCACCGAGCGCACTCGAGATCGTCCGAGATTAGGCTCTGCCTCGCCACAATCTCGATGAACCTCGCCGTCGTGCTCGAGGGGCTGCTCATGGCGACCGGCCGCACGCGCGCGGTGCTGCTCGCCGGCCTGGTCGGGTCGTGGGCGGGGCAGGTGCCGGCGGTCGCGCTGCTCGTCGTGTACTGGAGGCGCTCGCTCGGCGCCGTCTACTACGGCGTCGCGGTCGGGTACGCCCTCCTCTGCGCCATCCTCGCCCTCGCCCTCTCGCGGCTCGACTGGGACCTACTAGTCGCAGAGGCGCTCGCGCGCGCCAACGGAGGCGAGGTCTGCCGAGGGACCGCCGAGGCGCCGCGTGAGGCGCAGGGTGCGCAGGCGGCGACGGTTGAGCCGCGTCGTGCGCCGGCGCGGGGCGCCGAGGGAGGCGGCGAGGAGGCGGCGCGCCAGGAGGCCGAGGCCTGACCCCTCCCCGCTGTTCTGCCGATATGAGTTTCCACCATAGAGCATAGTGAACAGATTCAGACATATAGATTGAAACCGAGGCGAAACTAAAAAGAATTGGTCGGTGCACATTGCCAAGGATTCATATTGCCATTGGGGACTTCGATCTTCGTGAACTCGTGAAGCGACCCTACGCGCTACGATTTCATGAGTGAAGGCAAAAGGAAAAGCAGTGTCTCGTCTCCTGGCGGAGCTGCTCGTTCTCCCGCCGCAGAGCCATGTTCTCCTCGTGCAGCTGGTCGAGGGCGCTGACGGTGCTATTGCCTGAAGGTGCGAGGGTGCGCGCCTGCTCCCTGCTGCCTGAAGCGCAACCAACACCCGGGGGCAACGCCAAAAACATCGCGCGCCCGATCTCTACGGAGAGAATGATCTCAGCGGCTGCGCGCGGACTCACTCAGCAGGAAGCAAGCAAGCAGGATTGGTCGGCAGGAGAAATGAATCCTCATTCCGAGTTGCGGCGCGGGATGGACCATACCGAGTATTCAGTCGTAAATCAACTAATATGCCATATGTGTGTCTCCGCTACGTACGAGTAGGCGAGAGGCACCAGTACGGCATCGCCCAGCAATATTCCTCGCGCGAAAGCCACGACGGTCGTTTCAAGCCCATTGACTTCCTGCAGCATGTACTCCGCAGTCTCCATCGCGCTTTGTTGTAAAATTCTTCTTGCTTGCTTGCCTGTGCTGTGAGAGAGAGTTCTCTGTGCGATTTCGGGCCCGGTTGTGGCTTTCAATTTTACGTGTTTGTTTTTGTTGATTCAATTCTTCTCGAGCGAGAATCGAGAAAAGACAAAAGGTGAGACTAACTAACTTAACTGAGACTGTGACAGTAACCAGGCTGAGTCCTGAAGGTGGTTGGCGAGCCCAGGCCGCGGAACCAGGGATTTCCACAGTCCTGAGTCGACGTGGTTGGGCGTTCACAGTCCTAGCCATTGTACCTGGGGGGTAGGGAAATGACGGGACCAGATGACGGGAGACGGGGTCGCTCTACGTCGCGTGAGGCCTGCTGAGTTATTTAGCGTTGCGAGGCCCCGCAGGGATTCCACAACTGACAAGAGAGATTTCGCAATACTAGATCTAACACTCACACATGTCGTTGTTCTCAAGTGCTTGCAGTAGGCCACTGTCTCCGGTGGTACTTTTGTGGCTCGCTCTCTCGTCTTACACTCAGCACTCAGCCAGACGTACCGGCGTTTCCTGCTGCATCGCCTCCTGCTCCTTCCGCCCAATCGTCGCGCCGCTCGTCGCATAGTCCTCGAGCGCCTGCTCAAACGTGCTCCGGAAAGTCCACTCGAACTCGGCCAGCATCTGCGGCACCATCACCTGGTCCGCCTTGCCCGTGAAGCGCGCCTTCTCGATCGCGCGGCACGCCTCGTCGAGCACCTTCTTTGGCGGCAGAGAGCACTCGCGCGCCACCGGCGCCTCCCCTCCGATGTCATACACCTTGGCGCGGCTCGCCTGCGCGCGGCGGAAGCGCTCTGGCAGCGCCTTGCCCTCCTCCTCCGCCTGCCTCTCCGCCGCCGTCAGGTGCGCCAGCACCGTCATTGCGGTCCCCTGCTCGAAGATGCACCAGCCGCGGCCACCATCGCCCTCGTACGGCGTTGGGTTGTACTCTCCCGGTCCGAACCCGGTGGTCGCGCCTGGCGGGAGGTCGATGTTGCGCTGCTGGATGACGGAGGTGCCCGTGACGCTGGCGTAGAAATTCCCCATCACTTTGAGGCCTCGCCCGAACATGGCCTTCTCCTCCTCGCTCTTCTCCTCCCCGTTTGGGCCCTTTTGCGGAAGGCTGCAAAAGTCCCAGAAGAGCCCGGTGTCGCTGGCCGCCGCGTCGGCATCGAGGAAGCGGCGGACGGCGGCGAGGGTAGTGCCGCGAGGGTCCGGGTGAAACACCGTCAGCCAGCCGTACGAGAGCGCTAGGATAGACCGGTCGCCTCGCTCCAGCATCGCCACCGCCTCATCGCAAGGCACAAACGCTTCTGCCGGCATGTCCTGCTGCCTCTTCATGATGACGGCGCCAGAGGCGTCGCGGCCGAGGAAAGCGTCGGAGGCGGGCGACGCCAGCCAGCTGCAGCGGAGCAGCCGCACCGAGCCGTCGCGCAGCCGATCTGCGAGCGAGCCGTCGATCTTGGAGTCGGCGGCGCTGAGGATGGCGGAGAGGTCGACGTCAGCGAGCGCGCGCCGCATCCGCCGCAGCTCGCGGATCGAGTAGACGGCGCCGACGATGAGACTGCTGAGAAGCACGATCGCCATGAGCGCCTTGCTCACTCGCGCAGCGGCAGGGTCGGCGGGGAGCGCGGTGTAAACCATGGCGAGGGCGAGGAAGAGAGCGGTGGTACCGTACAGACACGACTCGAGCGCGTTCTGGAAGCGGAAGGCGAAGGGCAGGGCGCGGCACTGGAGGCGCCAAAAGACGAGCGTGACGGCGATCGCGAGGGCGGCGATGGCGTAGCGGCCGGCGTTGAAGGTCTTGTCTGTGGTCGCATAAAAGAGGACGTTGCTGGCGAAGGCGAGGAGGAGGAGAATGAACTGCCGAAGCCAGATGACGACCTGCCAGCGGGGAGCGTGGCGAGCGAAGCGGCCAACGAGGAAAGCGACATGCCGCTCGAGCCGGCGGGGAGGAATGGGGCGTGTGCCGCAGCAGGCAGAGCCTCCGCACGAGTTCGGGCGCCGCCACACTCCACTTTTGACGCCGCGCTTGAAGGCGCGGACGTTGCCAGAGAAGCGGAGCAAGAGGACCAGCAGCAGCGCACCCAGCACCGCCACCGGCATCGTGCTTTCGAACCCCTTTTGCGACACGTCGAATGTATACCCATCCACGCCAATAGACGCTAAATAGCCAACCACGTAGGCCAAGTAATCGAGCACGAGACTCCATGCAAAGGTGAAGAGCAGCGAGTAGATCAGGCTCAGCACGAGCTCCGCCGTGTCGGCGATGGCGAGCCGGCGGCGGTAGAGGGCGAAGTACTTGACGAGGAGGGGCGCGAGCAGCAAAACAAGCACGGCAAAGGAGGCGTAGAACGTGTACGAATCAAACGCCGAGATCGTGTACCCCTCGAACAAATCCTCTCCCCCAACAAGGCAGCTGGCGCTGGGCAGCATGAGCAGGTCGAGCTTGAGCGCGGAGGCGATTGCGATGAGGGAGCGGGGCCACTCGAGACGCATGCTTGCGATGATGCTGGCCGTCTGGGCGTGGTTGAAGAGGATCGCGGCGGAGGAGACCCACCGCTTGAGGGCCCAGGGGTTGCGGACGACTAAGCGGACGAAGGCGGCGAGGGCGACGATGCCGACAAGAATGCAGACGCCGAGGATGATGAGGCTTGCAGTCTGGTTGTCGCAGACCACGCACTCGTTGGGGTCGGTTACAGATAGCTGCGCGTCGGCAAACGCGCTGCAGCTCCAAGGAGGGACGCCGAGGCACGTGGCACTTCCTACGCCGCGGCAGATGCGGGTGGCAAGATCGTACTCGACCCGGGCCTCACTACTGCGCGGGTACTCGAGTTTGTTGTTGAACAAGTATAGCGCCGCAAGGGAGGCGAGACTGCCCAGCTGCGCAGGGATGGTGCCCGAGATGGACGTGCTGCTCAGACCAAGGTACGTCAACTGCGAGAGCTTGCTCGTCTCCGGAGGGATGGTGCCCGAGATGGAGTTGCTGCCCAGCCGAAGGAACTGCAGCTGCGTGCCCGTCTCCGGAGGGATGGTGCCCGAGATGGAGTTGCTGAACAGGTTAAGCCACTCCAGCTGCGAGAGCTTGCTCGTCTCCGGAGGGATGGTGCCCGAGATGGAGTTGCCGGACAGACCAAGCCTCTGCAGCTGCGAGATGTCACCCAGTTGCGGAGGGATCGTCCCCGAGAGCCCTTGGTTGGACAGACCCACTGTGGTGCCCGTGTAGTTGCCGTCGCACAGCGACGTGCCATACACGCCGGTGGGGCAGCCGGAGAAGCATGGCACGCTGTTGTCGCATATCGTGCCCGCGGCCTCGCAGCGACCCGCCAGCAGGAGGAGCGCGAGCGGGGCGAGGCGCGGCGCCGAGGAAGAGCCAGCCGCCGCCAGCAGCGTAAGAGCGAGTGAGTTTGCCAACGTCATGGCGGGTCATCGCCGGCTGTAGCACGCGTGCTTTGCACCGACGCGGGAGGATGCAGGTGCGGTCGAGGCTGAGGACTCACCAGAGGACTGCAAAAAGGTGCGGAAGGGAGGCGCCGAGTAGTGAGGCGTCTCAGGATTGACCTTCACACTTTTTTTCTCCCGCGTATTTTTTTGTTTTGAATCTCCGCCTCCCCGGCATGAGCGGCGGCGCGAGCCCAACTCTGCTCCCCGATCTGGCGGTGGGAAACCTGGGCTCGCTGCGCGCCGTCCTATCCGGTTGGGGGACGCGCGGCACGTCGCTCACGGCCCAGCTCGACGCGCGGCTCAAGACCGAGAAGCAAGACACGCTGCTCACCTGGGCCGCTCGTCACGGGCAGGCCGAGGCGGTGCGGCTGCTGCTCGAAGCCGGCGCGAGCGCTGGGGGGACGACTGGCGGCGGCGCTTCCGCGCTGTACATCGCGTGCCAGAAGGGCCACCTCGAGTGCGTCCGGCTGCTCCAGCAGGCTGGCGCGGCGGTCAACCATTCCCTGCACGATGGCTTCACGCCGCTGATCATGGCGTGCCAGAAGGGCCACGTCGACATCGTCCGGCTGCTCCTCAAGGCGGGCGCGGCGGTCAAGCAAGCCGAGAAGCAAGGCGGCACGCCGCTGCTCATGGCGTGCCAGCAGGGGCACGTTGACATCGTCCGGCTGCTTCTCGAGGCTGGCGCGGCGGTCGGCCAAGCCCGCAACGACGGCGTCACACCGCTGCTCATCGCGTGCCAGAACAACCACCTCGAGATCGTCAAGCTGCTCCTCGAGGCCAACGCGGCGATCGACCAAGCGACGAACAACGGCTTCACGCCGCTGCTCAGCGCGTGCCAGCAAGGCCACCTCGAGATCGTCCGTCTACTGTGCGTTGCTGGCGCAGCGGTCGGCCAATTCATGGATGGCGGCGTCACGCCGCTGCTCGTGGCATGCCTGCAGGGGCGCGTCGAGATCACCCAGCTGCTCCTCGAGGCCAGCGCTTCGGTCAACCAAGCCAAGGAGAACGGCTCCACGCCTCTATACATCGCGTGCGAGAAGGGCCAGCTCGAGATCGCCCAGCTGCTTCTCGAGGCTGACGCGGCAATCAACCAGGCCGAGGAGAATGGCGTCACGCCGCTGTCCATCGCATGCCAGTTTGGCCACGTCGAGATCGTCCGGCTGCTTCTAGAGGCCAATGCGACGGTCAGCCAAGCCCGCAACAACGGCGTCACGCCGCTGCTCGCTGCGTGCCACCAGGGCCACCTCGAGGTCGCCAAGCTCCTCTCCTCCTACGGCGCCTCCCGCGCCGCAACGCCCGCCGGAACGCTCGAGGAGCTCGCGAACTTCCAAGGCCACGCCGACCTCGCCGCTTGGCTGGTCGCCAGCCGCGGCTGGACGCCGCTCCAGCACCTCGAGGCATGCCCGAGACTAGCGGCTGAAGTAGCGTGAGTGCATTGTCCTCACGCTCACTGTCCCTCCTCCCGCAGGCGCTCACCGTCGACCGGGCGCGGGCGCTGCTGCGCGGCGACGCGGACTCTTCAGCCGGCGAGCCTTCGGCCCTCGAGCGGGCGCGCGTCCTCTGCTCGTGGAGCGAGTCGGATCCGACAGCTGCGGCTGTCGGTTCCACAGTCGCGATCCACTCTCTCGTCTCGCGGCCCTCGCTGAACGGCAAGGTCGGCGTCGTCGTCTCCGCGAGCGCTTCGACGGGACGCTTCGGCGTGCGCGTGGCGGGCGAGGCCAAGGCCCTCGCACTGAGGCGCGCCATGGTCTCTTCCCCACTCGCCGGATGCTCTCTCTCTCGACACCCCACGCCTCTGCCCTCCCTCAGGCCGGCCAACCTGGAGCCAGCGGCCGCGGCAGTGGAGGTGGGCAGGCTCATCCTCAAGGCGGCGGAGTGGTCGCCGCAGTCCCACGAGCTCTTCCCGGAGGCGGCCCGCAAGCGGGCGGTCGCGGTGATGCGGCTGGGCTACCTGATCGCGTGGGACGAGGAGCGCTTCGACAGCCGCGAGGGAGCGGCTCCGGAGCTGGCGGACCTCTGGCGCGGCTTTGTGCTGCCAAGGGTGGTGGCGCCGCCAGACGCACCGCGTTCCGCATGATACAACGGCGTGTCTGACCGAGGGGGAAAGAAACCTGCCAGTAAGTGTTGAAAAAAGAAACAATGGCGCCGCGGTCTGCGGCCTCCTGGTTCCCGACCAGCTGCTGTAGACAAGCAGCCACGCCAAACCTGCAACGAGTTGGAAGACTAGATCCTGCCTTCGGGTCGGCAGCCACGCCAAACTGCCACGAGCGATGCTCCTTCGCTCCTCGTCTCTTCCGGCGCTCTCGCGCACCGCCAGACGCGCCCTGTCGGGCAGCTGCTGCCCTCCGGGGGCCCTGCCCGCGCTGGCTGCCGACGAGGACCGGGAGCTGGACGGCCAGGTGATCCAGCTTGATGACGTGAACCACTATGTCGTGGCAGCAGAGGGAACGGCCCGCGGCGGCCTCATCGTCGCGTACGACGTGTTCGGCTTCTCTGGCGGGCGCATCAAGAGCGTGTGCGACTCCTTTGCGAAGTGCGGCTTCAACGTGATCATGCCCGACGTCTACACCGGAACCGAGATCAACGGCTTCGGTGGTCTGGACGGCTTCATGTCTGGCGCCGAGGAAACGGTGGGCTGGATCTCGGCGCAGAACCCCGCCAAGTACATGCCGATGCTGGAGGGATGCAAAGCGTTCCTGGCCGGCGAGATGGGGTCCGCCAACGTCGGCGGATTCGGTTTGTGCTGGGGTGCCGTTCCCGTGTTCCACGCCGCCGGTGCTGGCATCATCCGCGCCGGCGTTTCTGCGCACCCCTCGCTGCAGGCCGCGGGCTTCTATGGCGAGCCGGGGCAGCCCGGCGAGTTCGCGGCGAAAACCGGCAAGTGCCCGATGCTGCTCCTGCCGGCGCAGGAGGACAGCCTCGATGACTACGGCGAGGAGGGCGCGGTCACCGCGGCGGTGAGGGATCTCGGGTTCGCGTGCGTCTCCCATCCCTTCCCCGAGATGCACCACGGTTTCGTGGCCCGGGGCGACACGAGCGACGCGGCGACGGCCAGAGACGTGGAGACGGCTCTCCAGATCTCGGCTGACTTTTTTGCCGAGCACCTGTGAATTGAATATCAAGGGTGGAAGGATCTGCCCGTCCAAAAAACGCCTGTCTTGGGCCAAACAAGACGGACAGACCCCCTACCTGTATGCAGCCGGAACCCAGGGTCGGGTTAGCGCGCGTGTCGATCGCACACACGAAGCTTATGATGAGAGAGGAAGTCCGCACTAAGGGCTTCGCCGCTCGCCTCTACAACTTTTGCATGGGCAAATTCATTGGTACCGCGACAGTGACCAGCACCGCGACGGAGGCAGACGGAGTGGTCGAGCCGGTCTGCGGCGGCGGAGGCGAGGGTGACGGCGAGGCCTCGCGCTGCGCCGTTTGCGCCCACTCCTGTGCGATTGTCTGCGGCGGTGAGGAGGCCTCGCTGACAACCTCGGCGGCGCAGGCATGCTCGCCAACACCGCCCGCGGGCAGCCCTTCAGCTGCCCACGTGCTGTCGTCTCTTGACGGCGGTGGTGGGCTCTCCAGCGCCGACGGCGCCGATGATGCGGCGCTGCCCCTGCTCGACCCAAAAAGCCGGGCAGTGGAGGGCCTCCGCGCCATGATGTCCAACCCTGAAAAGTACGCCGCTCCGCCGGTCACGCTCACGGTCGCCGACGCGGTGCAGATCTACTGGCTCTTCACGCGCAAGCATAGGGGTATCGGGCAGCCGCTGTGCCCCGAGCTCGCGAAGCACGGCCAGCCCGGCTTCTACACCGCCCTCGCCTCGCTCTCCGCGGGCAAGTTTGTGCATGTGGACGCGCGCGAGTGCCGCTCGCTGCTCGGGGTGCTCACGAGCACAGGATCGCCGCGCTCCGCCACGGGCCTCCTTCCGCTGGCTATGGCACTCCGGAGAGCAGCCTTGCTGTCGGCCGAGTACACTGCGCCGCTCCGGTACGACTTTGGCAAGGGCAGATTCGGAGGGCGCGCCGTCTTGGGGAAGCGGACGCGAGGCGCGGCAGACACCGGGCAGGAGGAGAGGCGAGGCGGAGGCGGGTGGCGCGGCGGCAGCAGCAGCAGCGGCGGCGGCGGCGGCAGCAGCGGCGGCGGCGGCGGCAGCAGCAGCAGCAGTAGCGGCGCGCTGCCATCCTCCTCGAGCAACGCTACGCCCTTGCCGCCCGATCAGCAGCCAGAGGCGGCGGGGGAGGACGACGAGGTGGAGGCGGAGGCGGAGGTGGAGCAGGAGGAGTCGGAGGCGTCGGATGAGGCGGCGATGAGCGAGGACGAGGTGGAGGAGGTGGCGCCGCCGCTTCAAAGCTCCGCCGCTGCCGCTGATACGCTCGAAGGCGGCGACGTGCAGATCTCCGCTGCATCAGGCGCCCGTCCGTCGATAGTCGCCATGAGATGCCCTGTCTCACCGAATGCAGCACTATGCTGCACAGGCTTGCTGCCCGAGCACCTGCCGCACCAGCGGGCGCTCTGCCCGCTCCACCCCTTCCATGCAACCGAGAGGCTGGTCGCGGCGCCAGTCGATGGCAACGAGGCGGCTTGCCCCAACTGCTACTGCCTCATCTGCGACGCGCGCGTGTCCGAGTGCCGCCACTGGCGGGGCGGCGACCCAGCGCATTGCAACGCGCACGGCGACAGCGCATTCTGGCGCCAGAAGCGCGTCAACGCCAAGCGGCAGCGCACGCGGGCGATGCGGGCAGCGCAAGCGTCGGTCGACCCGCAGCTTGCGCTGCCTTCTCGATCTGGTCTGAGGAGCGGGCTTGGGTGAGAGTGTTCGAGCGTCAGCGTGCGCGTAGGGCGGCGCACCGGCGGGCTCTCCGCGCACACAGTCGGTGCGCATTATGGCACTCCGGCTGTGCATTATGGCACTCTGTGGACTGTGTGCTAGTCTCCCGGTCGACCAGGGACCGACCACGACGCACGAGCGAGGTACAAAAAAAACTCTGACATTTTACGAACTCCTTGGCGACGCGCGCGCCGCGTCGCCAAGGCTCAGCGACCTCGGTCGTACAATCGGCCGGCTGCGCGGGTTTTCGGCGAGTTTCCCGCGCACCGGCCACGACGGACCAACCAGACCAAAAATCGCGACGCTCGCGCGCAAAAATCAGCACGGAATCAACGCTCACGACGCTCTCGATGATCTCGATGATTCGAGGATTTGAGGATGGTGAGGGGTGAGGGTGAGGTGTGCCCCCCCCCTCCCCCCCCGCCCGGCCTCGAACCCGCAGCCAACCGGCCCGAATGCGAACCTCTGACCGCTACGCCAGCCACCAATGCACAAACCTCGACGCCACAAATTTCTGAACCCCATACACCCATGCACTCAGCTCACAATCAGCACCCTACACAGTATGATTCCCGCGCGTCTCGCGCCCCAACTGACAACTCACCATTGTCCCTCGGACACCACTCTCCAGCCGCGCTACTTTCGCCCACCCACCGCTCTCGCATGACATCTCGACAATCCTCATCTCTGGCCCCAAGACTCCTAACCACTTCCCCTGCTCGCCCAGGACCACGAAGCGCCGCCCGCGCGCCCATTACCCCCCAATCAACCCACGCTGTCCCTCAATCGCCACCCGCCAGATGTACTGCCCTCGCCCACCCAATACTCTCACCCTCCTAACCCGGACAGTCCAGGTACAGGAAAAGCGGGGAGCGGGGCCCGATCCAAGGAGCACCCCGTCGGCCCGGGAGGGCTGTGAATTTCGGCGCGGGCGGAAGGCTGCCTGCAGACGCTCAGCCCCTGGCTGAGCTGCCGAATCCTCCCGGCTAATCCCCTGACCTGCCGCCTGAAACGGGACAACATTACACCACCTCACACACACTCCCCCCTCAGGGCTAAGCAGTGCGCAAGTCCACCCGAACTCTAGGCGAGGCGTCGACCACTCCTTCGGAATAGCTCTGTCAGTGGCTGCACTAGACGCCCAGTGATGGCGCGCGGCGCGGGCGGATGACTGGAAGAGAAAATGCGGAGATGCTAGCTCGCAGGTAGATGTGCTCAGCCAAGGGTCGGGGATGAGGGGAATGTGTCAGTGTGAGGGGTGCACCAACCGCAGAGCGTTGTGTTTTGCCTTTGAAAACTGAACAGTTTTTTTTCACGAGCGAGGTACGGCAATCGGCACATGGGGCATGTGCGAAGATAAAAAGAATTTTCGTTCGCTCAGTGCTGTCTGCTGTATATCACATGACCAACGAGGCAATCGTCAGGCGCGAGTCATCTGGGGCCCCACAGTCGCTGTGCAGCGAGAGAGATCGAGCTCTAAACACGCACAAGGCTTTTTGATTCCTGGGTGTGCGGGCCGGAAGTTCGAGCCCCGCCCCGCCCGCCCCCCCCGCCGCCCACCCTGCCTGCCGCTCTCCCGCTCAGATGCCCCTTGCCCGCCATGCGGCGGCGGGGCGCGTCGGGCTTCGGCGGCCTCCGGCGGAACGGCTCGTGGTGGAAGTACTTTGGCCTCCGGTCGAACTGGACGTGCAGCCATGGCACACCTGTCCCCTCGGTCGAGACCCACGTCGGCGCTTTGTCGCATTCTTCCACGTCTCGCGCTCACGCTGAGAAAAATATTCTGAAACGGCGTGCAGCAGAGTCGCCGACGAGTCGGTCCGCGTGCCTCCTCGTGTCGCGCATCGTTCTCACCCATCCATAAACTCACTTTGGCCTCACTGAAGCGATGCCTCAATCCCGAATCCTCAGATTTTAGATTAGGACGCTGCGGACCCTCTAGCAGCGGCCGGGCCCACAAGTGAACCCTCAAGCGCGGCTCAACCCCCAAGAGCGGTGTCGGGCGGGCAGTCGGGGGGCGCGAGAGCTGCGTGGCCGACCGCCCCGAGATCCAGTCGCGATATCGTATCACATACGACGAGCGCGGTGCATCCATGTACAAAAAAACAGAGAGTACAAATAGCGTCTACCAGCGCGTGCCCCAGATGCTGTGCATCCTGCATGCACCTGGCACGCGCCCGGCCCCGAGTCACCGCTGCATGGAGAGACGCCGACCGATGCGGGAAGGGGGAGGGGCTCGGATGTCGAAAGAGGGTACAGTGCCCGCGCCGCACCGAGGAGGATAAGGCTCGAAGGGAAGCGACTCTTCGGCAGCCGGAGAGCCGTCTGACGGAGGCCGGTCGTGCATCGGCGCGTCGGCCGTAGAGGCCGTAGGGGCGTCGGGGCGGCCTTCAGCTAGTCGTGTGCCTCAGGTCCATGCCGGGCGGCAGCCCGCACTCTGCAAAGTGGGGCGTCGAGGTCGCCTGCGGGGGAAGGACAGTGCGGTGAGCCAACCTCCTCCCCACGCTAGTGCGGCCGGCGCCGGCGCGTCTCCACGCCCCGTGGCATTGAACGGTGCAGGGTCGTCCGGTGCACGTGTGCGTGCGTGCGTGTGCGGTCTCGGCGTGCTTCCCTTGGCAGGGCGAGTGGCGGCGGGGGGGCAGACCCATCGGCCGGTGACAAGTGGGTCCTGTCTCTAGCCTCGGTGGGGGGGGGGGGCTCGTCGCGACGTGTCTTCTCTCTTTTGGCCTGCAGGTGCGAGGTCAGGAACGCGAAGGCCTCGTCCACGTCGTCGGTGAAGAGCAGCTCGTCGACGTCGCGCTGGTTGATGGTGCCCGAGTCGGCGAGCGCCTGACGAGATACGGCGAGAGGTGGCGAGAGGTGGCGAGAGGTGGCGAGAGGTGGCGAGAGGTGGGGAGAGGTGGGGAGAGGTGGCGAGAGATGGCGAGAGGTTGCGAGATGTTCCGACGGCGAGCGCCTGACGGGCACTCAACTCGGCACCTCCTCCTTTTGCGTCGAGTCCTCGGTCGAGAGGCGAGGCGAGGGCTTTCGACAGGGAAGCAGGGCTCGCCAGCTCTCTGCGCATCTCTGCGCATCTCTGCGCATCTCTGCGCATCTCTGCGCATCTCTGCGCATCTCTGCGCGGCGCCTGCCAGTTGACCACCTCCTGCCAGAACTGCTTTCCGAAGAGCACCACCGGCAGCCCCGACTGCATCTTGCCGGTCTGCTTGAGCGTCATCAGCTCGAAGAGCTCGTCGAAGGTGCCAAAGCCGCCGGGCGCAACCACGAGCGCCTGCATGTGGTAGGCCATCGAGAACTTGCGCGTGAAGAAGTAGTGGAACTCGAAGGCCAGCTCCGGCGTGACGTACGGGTTGAGCCCCGTCTCGAACGGCAGCGTGATCCCCATCCCGACCGACTTGCCGCCCGCGTCATGCGCGCCGCGGTTGGCCGCCTCCATGAAGCCCGGCCCGCCACCGGTACACACGTAGATGCCGGGCGCGTCCGCCGGGCGCGGGTAGGCGTCGTCGGTCGAGTGCGGCAGGTAGGCTGACTTGCGCCCCCCGGCTGGCGACTTGCGCCCCTCCTCGATCAGCCGCGCCGTGGTCGCGCGCGAGACGCCCGAGACCTGGTTGGCGAGCGAGTACTTTGTCTTGATCGACCACTCCGTCACGCGCTGCGCGAGCTGCCGGATCTTCTCCATGTACTCGCACATCCACTCTGACTTTTGCAGCCGCTCGAGCGTCCCGCGTGCGAGCGCCTGCTCGCTTGACCCGTCGGGCGCCTCCGCCACCGCCTTCCGGCTCTTGGCGAGGGCGTCGTCGTACTGAGCGCGGTCCTTGGAGCGGGCGGAGCCGAAGAACATTATTGTGGCGCGTATGCCGTTGGCGCGGAGCCGCTGCATCGTCTCCTCGTACTCGCACAGGATGCGCAGGTGCCGCGCGTGCGAGGAGGAGAGGAACGCCTCGTTCTTGTACGCCTTGGTGACCGGGACCGCAGGCCGGTCCCAGTCCGAAGGGTCCCTGTGGTACATCGGCTTGGGCTCCTCAGTGGTCGAGGTCGCCTCGGCGACGCCAGGCAGCTTTCCGAGGTCGGACATGTTTGTTTCGCCGAGTTTTTTATCCGGGGTGCTTTTCTTTAACAGTGGCCAGGGGCGGGGCTTGCATTTTTGCCGTCGTCGCCAGTCGCCCCCCCAAACGCTACAGCGGGGGCGGCGGCGGCGGCGGGGGCGGCGGCGGCGGCGCGACGGGGTGGGTGGGGTGTGGGGAGGTGCTGCTGTGTGCGCGCTGCGCGTGCGCGCACCGCACACCATACTCGAGTACGGCGGGAAACAGACGGCGAGGGGGGCGCGGCGGCAGCGGCGGCAGAGCGCGCGCGCGCGGCGCGCGCGACGGAGGGGCGGAGCAGCGACCGCGCGCGCGGTCGCTGCTCCGTCTATCCCGGAGCGCCGTCTGCGCGGGGTGCGCGTCAGGAGAGGGGGCAAGCGTGGCGGCGCGGGACGCGCGGCGGCGGCGGCGAGCAGCCGAGCGCTCCGTGCGCGGTGAGGCGGCCGGGCGAGGGCGCGGCGGGTGACGGGGGAAGGGAGCAGCCGGGCGACGAGAGGTAGGAGGTGCTCGCCGGCGAGCGCTCCCGCGCCTGCGGAGGGGCAAGGCCTGAGGGCGGGCGGGCGGGCGGGCGGGCGCGGGGGGGGGGGGGGATAAACGCTGCGCCGCCCCCGCACCAGCGACACCGGCCGCGGCTCGCCTCCACGCGCCGGCTCGGAAGAGGGGCTGTCGGCGGCGCAGCAGAGCGGCACGCCTCGGCGCTCGAGCCGCCGACAGCCCCACTCCTCGACGTGACGGCCGCTCCCGGAGCCAGCCGGTGCGCGCCCGACCCACGCCCCCTCTCGCACCCCTCCGACCCCCCCTGCGCGGCGCAATCGCCCGCTGTGCGCCGGCTCGAGCGCCTATTGCCAAATCGCGACGTTTGAGCGCAGCGCACGCGTCCCACACGTCACGCGCGCGCAGGAGAGCGTGCGGCACAGCTGTAGCGTGTACTCGCCGAGGGCATCGCGCCGAAAACCCCGCGCATTCCGCCCCAGCAGAGGCTGCAGCCTCTGCGACAAAAACACCACTGTAAAACGGTGAGTACTTGGGGTTGAGTGGGCTTGCTTGCTCCCTTAGCCGGGAGCAAAAATGCAAGAATACGTTCATGGACCTCGCCCAAGCACAGGCCACCGCCGACTTGGAGGGCCTGGTGCTCGTGTGCTGCGCTGGAAACTCAACTGGGTTCAAGGGTGTTCGAGCGCGTGTGGCAACGGATTTCTAGGCTCCTACGAGGATCCCGTTGGGAGGCGGGGAAAAAGAAGGGAAAGAATTCTTGATCTTTTATCGTAACCCGATGCCGAGCGTCTGGCCAACTGGGTGCGCTTCTTACTTAGCTCCCCGGTCCTGGGCGTGAGGTTGATGACTGCACTCCAAGTGCTCCTTACGACTACGTCGTTACTCGACTAAGTCGAGGGGGGGGACGTCGGGCCGCCCAAAGCCCGCCTCAGGCACTCTCTCTCCCTAACCTCCTAGCCTTCTCCCGGTCCCGCCTACCGTACGGGGTGTGGAGGCGGTGAGTTGACCAGGGGTTGTGCGCCGGGCCCTCCTGCTCGGCTCCAGCCAGTAGACAAGTCTTGTCATCAACAGAGGAGATGGATCTGACCTCGGGGCCCCGATGTGACCAAGCGCTGGTACTGTGGTTTTACCTCCCAGCCACGGTCTCACAGTGTGCCGGCAGTCGCCGAGCAGTTTGTCGCTCACACAAGCCGCAGCACAAGTGACTGAGGGCCAGTGAGGGCGAGCCCATCGCTGTCACAGCTGTGGCAGCCGCACAGTAGGCTGTGCCATCTGTGCAGAGCGTGTGAGCAGCAGAGGAGCTGCACTCCAGGGGGTTCAGTCGCAAAGAGATGCATGCCACCGAGAAGGCGCTGTGCCGCTGTCGAGGTTCGCCGAGCTTGGCGAAATCCGGGGACGCCGTTACCGACGAGTGCGTTGGACTTTTCAGTCCGGACAAAGACGGCTACACGCACACGAGCCGCGGTCGTGTACCCGTCTTAGCGGCGAGGCGCGGGAGAGCCGCCGTCTGTGTGGCGAAGTCGTGGCGGGCGCGTCCCCGGATCGTCGTCCGTCAACTGTGTACCCTCCACATGAGCACTGTGATTGCGGCCGTCCACGATAACGTCGTCTTCTCTTGAGAACGTCCTACGACCCCCTTCTGGTGTCGACTATCCCGTCTTCCGCCGGTGAGCGTTTGAGGTCAGGCGTCACAGAAGAGGAGGCCCTTGGCGTGCGGCGATCCGAGGACGACTTTGGCGCCGACGCGGAGCGCACTGGAGACGCCGTCGAGCGCCGTGCCGTCGTGCGTCAAGATGTCCGTCTGGCGGCCATCGACGAACGACTTGCCTCTCGCGCTCTCGCCGGTGCCGAGCAGCCCGATCTCAAGGAGGCCTCCGGGCTGGGCGCCGCAGCTGACCGGCCGGCCGCTGACGACCTTGGACGCGCTCAGTGCCGGCGCCTCCTGGCACACGCTCGCGGAGGCGTACGGGAAGGGGATGGTCCCAGCGTGCAGCGCGCCGTCCGCCGTCATCTCGAGGTTGTCCACGATGTGCTTGAGCCCGAAGGACGACACCTCCTCCAACGAGCCGTCAGGCTGGCGCGCCAGCACCGTGAGCCGCTGCGCCGGCGCATCGTTCACGAAGACCGTGTGCCGGTCGTCCGAAATCGCGATGCCGTTCGCGCCGACGAAGCGCGCGGAGCTCGCGACGCTGCACCGCTGCGTACTGACGGTGCAGCGGAAGACCCGCGTGAGCGGGACTTTGAAAAAGGTGAGCGGCGAGCTGAGGGCCCGCTTGAGCCTGAGCTCGAGCGGAGCGCTGCTGAGGCCGCGCTTGCCGCCAGCAGGGAAGGCCGCCGCCTGCCACTCGGTGACGTAGACCTCGTCCTTTCCCGCGCCCTCGACGACGTCATTGAGCGCGAAGTTGGCGAAGAGCGGCGACCGGATCGACCCCGCGTGCTTGAGCGAGACGCCGTCTTCTTCGAGCACGTCAAAGACCTCGATCGACTCGCCCGTAGCCTCGTCGTGGTTCACGCCGTAGAGTCGGCGGCTCCTGGCCGAGAAGTAGATCCCGTGGAGCACGAGCTTCGGCGGCTCGCCGAGGATCGGCAGCGGCGTGACCTTGGTGCCCTCCACGAGGTAGATGGCGCCGGCCACGGCCTGCTCCGATCCGAGGGCAAAGGTGCTCCAGAGATCCCCGCCGCCGGCAAACAGCGCCCCGGGCCGGAAGGCCGTGAGGTCCTCGCAAGGCGTCGGGAGCTGGTGCAAAGCGCAGGCCTCCGCCGCCGCGAAGCCGAGCTCCTTGCCGTACGCGAGCGTCCCGAGGTTGGCCTGCACGAGGTACCCGAGGGCCACGGCCACCGCCAGGACAGCCCAGCCGCACACGCTCATCGATCGCGAATTGGACAGCCAATGCACACTCTCGAGGTTCTCGAGGTGGATATCCTTTGGCCGCGTTGGGTAGCGAGGATTGGTGTAACCCGAGCCACGGAGGGCGTGTTTTAATAGACATACCAAAAGGAGGGCTACACGACGCCCTCTACGCTGGGGTGCCGGCGCCCTACTGGGCGCCCCCCGCTCCCTTCCCCTCAGAGCCCCCCATCCCACTAGCATTCCCCCGCGGTCCCTCGCGGTCGCGCGACGCCGCACCAATGGCGCGCTGTGCCTCGTCCGCGAGCGCCACCCAGAGCTGCACCGACAGTCGCTGCAGCGCAAACGGCATCCATTCGCGCGCCGACCACGACGTCTGGTCGTACTGCCACCACGTGAGCTTCCGGCCCGCCACCTCAGCCACCCGCATCAGCAGCTCCTCCACCCCCGCGCTCATTGCGCCGAACTCCTCGAAGCGTGTTTTCTGGCCGACCGTCAGTGCACGGAGGCCACTCGTTTTTCTTTTTTAAGCCCTCACCACCCCGCGCCCGCCGCCCCCCCGACCCCCGCCCCGCCTAGGTGGGAAAGAGACGAGGAGATGGAACAGCCCGAGGAAAGGAGGAGACAAACACGTATGGGAGGTTTCGTTGTGCACCACGCTGCCCGGCGTTTCTCATTTTTAGAAGCCAACAAGAAATGTGTCACACAGAGTGATTTGCGCTTCTTCTCTCATTTTCCGGGACAGCGGCCCCGCCCTTGTTGTAGGTTTGTTGTTGGCAAATCAAGACACAGAGCTCACACAGAATCACAGCGGGAAAAGCGGCGAGTCGCAATTCCTGGGGTCCTTGTGGCGGGCCACCCTGTCCAGAGAGGCATGGATGCCAATCTGGGGTCTCTCGACCGAGTCTATGAGTCCTGGGACCTGGCCGCTCCCGGTGGTGGCAAGGTTAAGCAACCAAGCGACGGAGATGGTGCGGGGGTACGGGTGTTCCAGGAGGTCACGTCGACACGCACCGACCCTTCCATGGCGAAGGCGTAGGGGCGGGAAGGGGGATGGCGGAAGTCGACATGGGCCGGCGGTGGGTGGTTCGGGAGGGCGGGGGGGAGGGCGGGGGGGAGGGCGAGGGGTGGGGTAGGGGGGCGGTGGTGGAGAGGGGAAGCGAAGGGGAGGGTGGCGGCGGGGGAGGCAGCGTGAGGGTGGCGGAGGCAAGGGGGAGGAGGAGGGCGGCGGAGGTGTGGGCGGCAGTGCCGGCGGGGTGGTGGAGGTGGTGGGCGGCGGAGGCGTGGGCGAGGCTGGAGGGCGGCGGCGGCGTGAGCGGCGGCGGCGGCGGCGTGGTGGAGGTGGGGGCTGGCAGCGGCGTGGCCGTGGGGGAGGCTGGAGGGCGGCGGCGGCGTGAGCGGCGGCGGCGGCGGCGTGGTGGAGGTGGGGGCTGGCAGCGGCGTGGCCGTGGGGGAGGCTGGAGGGCGGCGGCGGCGTGAGCGGCGGCGGCGGCGGTGTGGTGGAGGTAGAGGGTCCTTGTGAGGCAGGAAAGTGGCGGCTACCCCGTACGCCCAGCCTGCTTCGACCCCCTCCCCTCTGCTCGGCGCCGCGACTTTTTTTTCCTCAGTCCCGTCCAATGTTCTGCAGCACCTCCGCGCTCTCCGCGCTGCACGTGAAGGACGCCACGCTGTCCGCGCTGCACGTGAAGGACGCCACGGCTCTCGAGCGCACCTTTGCGCACCTGACGGCTCCAGCGCTCGAGACGCTCGAGATGGGACTCGGTGGGCGCACACCAGACACAGCGCGCACGATCGGCCGCGCCCTGCTCCGAAGAAAGGTGCACGCTGTCCTCGACAAGAGCAATGGTTTTGGAGATGTGGAGGCTGGACTGGACATTGCGCTGCCAGAGGCGATGCGTTCGCGCTGCCTTAAACAGTACGGAGGCCTCTCGCCGACGACCTGGCGTGATTGTCTGAGTCGTCTGAAGACGCTCTCCGGCGATTCGCGCGAGCAGCTGTGGTCATACGTCATCGCCCACCCGATGACAGAGTACGTCCCCAACCAGTGTCAGCGCTGCGGGCACATCGTTCCCGACGAGACGACGCCAGGTTACACCGACGCCGAGGTCGGCATCAGTGAAGTTCCTCCGACAGCCTCAGAGCGGCCGTTCGTGCGCGGCGGCTACTATCGGGGCGCGCGCTCCGCGGTGGCATTCCTTCTGCGGTGCCCTGAGTGCGGGGACGAGTCGCGCTGGTTCCGCTCGTCGGCCGCACAAGTGATCCTCAACCCCAACCGATGGGGCCGCTTGTGTGGCGAGCAGGAGGACTTGCGCGCCGCGCTCGCCCGCCACTTGAGCGTGCCGCTTCGCGCCATCTTGCCACTCGATTGGGATCACGTTTGGTCGGAGACGCGGCGCGAGGCGGACGGCGCGTGGGTGGCCTGCCAGGGGCCCGGAGATGCGCCGGCGGCCAACTTTGCGGGCCGGCTGGATGAGGGCATCGGCGCTTGGACTCGAGTCATCGCCGTTAGCGCGGACGTGGAGGGGACTTCCGATGTGACCGAAGAGTACCTCTCCTGCTGCAGCGCGGGTGGGCGCGCCGACGAGAGGCTGGACGAGGAGATGCCGCGGTACAGGGAGACGGTGAGCGCCGCACGCGCGGATGCGAGCGGGAGCGCCACGCAGGCTAAGACGCTCAACGGGCACGTGCTGCACCGCGCCGGCTTCGGACGTGAGGAGGTGACTTGCATTCTGAGGCAGGCGGTCGTGGATCATGGCGTGGTGGGCTGGTGGGAGTGGCAGGAGGAGGAGGAGGAGGAGGAGCGAGGAGGAGGAGGAGCGAGGAGGGGGCTGACGAGAAATGCCAGGCCACAGGTGTGAATCGTGCGTGTGCAGAAAGAAAGAAAGCAGAAAGTTATTTTTCAAAAGGAAAAAAGAAACCCGACCTAGGCGAGGCTGCGGGGCGGGGGGCCCGGGGGCGCGCGGGCGCGGAGTGCGGTGCGGTGTGGGGGTGTGTGCGTGTCGTGCGGCTACAGCAGATGACCGTCGGTGTCCGTCTGTATTATTACGTATGTATGTAGTAAGGTGAAGAACAGCCTTGAGCTCTGTGTCTTGTTTGCCAACAAGCGTCTAGCGCGCGCGTGAAGAGGGCTCCAGGCCCCAAATGACGTGTGTGGTGTGAGTGTTAGAGTTGTTTGGTATTGCTAAAAATCTCTCTCTCTACACCTTAGAGTAGGTAGGTAGAAAGGTGAAGAACAGCCAGGCTCGGACTGGACACCAACGCGGTATGGGTGGACGCTGGACAGATGATGACGGCACGCACGAGCGACACACAGACACAAACAGGCTCACAAGACACACAGCCAGCTGGCTGCCACACACCCTGAGTCGGCGTACACATAACTCAGGGCCACATCCTCCCTGTCGCCCCCCCCAGCACTCCACGGTGCCAAGGGCACAAACAAGGGCACAACTCAAACCTTAGAGCCAAACAAGGAGCTCTCAAAAAGAAAGAAACACCGCGAGCGCTCAAGCGTCGGGCAGGTCCTCTGAACACACGATGCTCCTCTCCTCGACTGGTGGCTCCACCTCCCCGCCCCTCACGGCGGACGCCCTCTGCTCTCCGCCTCGCGGCTGGCCGGGCTGCTTCAAGCAGCGGGCGCTCAGCAGCTTCGTCGGCGCGGGCGTGCTACGCGGCCGGCGCTGCCGCCTGACGGCCCGCCCGCCGCACAAGCTGACAGCCGAGGCGGCAGCGGCCGGCGTGCGTCTGAGTGCGGACGACTCCTGCGCCAACGCCGCGGCGGTCCACGCTGCCCTTGGTCTCCCGGTGGTCAAGGGCTACGCGGTCTTCGAGCTCCGCGACCGTCCCGGCGTCTTTGCCGCCGCGCGCCGCCACTGGAACGCCGCCGCAGCCTCCGGAGCGTGGGTCGACCTCACGCCGCGAGCCGAGGAGCTCGCGAGCATGGTGCTGGTCGAGTCCGAACTCGTCGCCCACGGCTCCGGCGGTGCGGACCCTCCCGCCGCCGCCGCGCCACCGCCGCCCGCCGCCGCCGCCGCCGCCGCCACCGCCGCCGCCGCGGTCGAAGCCGCTTCGTCGGCAGAGCCGGAGGGTCGGTGGAGGCCGGAGGGTGCAAAGAGGCCGCTGTCGAGCCTGTCGCTGCTGGAGGTGCGGCGGGCGTGGGAGGAGCTCGAGGGCAGCGCCGACTTTCGCGCAGACGTCTCGCTCCTCCGGACCGATCAGCAGCTGCGCACCTACCTGCTGGAGCTGCACGAGGAGGACAGCGAGAAGCTGCGGCTGATCCAGCTGCACGCGGCCGCGTTCGCGTCGCTCCACCGCGAGCTCGCCTCCGGCCCCCCGCTGCGCAAGCCGCCGCCGCCGCCGCGGCCCGGCGAGGCCAATGCGCGCGGCGGCGGCGGCGGCGAATCGGGCGGCGGCGGTGTGTTGGTCGTGTCCCGGCCGACGCCTCTCGCACGCTCGCTCAAGAGTGCGGAGGAGCGGGAGGCCGAGCTGCACTGCAGCATGGCGACGGTATGGCGCTCGTCCAAGGGCGTCAAGCATGGCCGCATCCGGCTCAGGCTGCAGCCGCGAGCCGCGACGCCGAGCGGCGAGGGCGGCGAGGGCGGCGAGGGCGGGCTGAGGGGCGAGGGCTTGCCGAAGTTTGAGCTCGAGGCGCAGGCATGGAGCACGCTGTACGACGAGGGGGACGTGGACGCCGCCTTCTTCGCCCCTCTCGACGAGGACGACGCGTTAGTCGTGCACGCTAGCACTACCCTCTACCCTCTCTCACCTTCTGTCCCCCCCCTCCCCCCCTTCCCCTCTCCTGCGACCCCCCAGGCTAGATGGAGTAGTCAAGAGATGAAGATTCTGCCCCACACAGCCCCTTACCCCTTCACCCTCGCCTCGCTGCTTGGTGTTTCTGAACGTAGTCGTCCACGCTGTGGGGGTTGTGTGCGGGTTGTGTCTGGGAGGGAGGGAGTGGGGTGCAGGTCTGCTCACCCACGGCACCGGGCCGGTGCTTGCACTTTGAATGCCGTGGGGCTCCTGCCCGTGTGTCCGGGCGTGGAGATGCGAGGGCTGCCCTGGCCCTCGCACCACCACCTCGTGTGTGTGTGGAGACGTTGACCTTACCTGACCTGACCTTAGGATGACGAGGGAGCTGCACAGCTGCGCTGCGCCGGAGTGTGGGAGAGCTCGCCCTACGGCTTCACCCTCGTGCTCCGCTCGGTGGAGGAGGTTGGGCCGGCCGGCGCACGCGCGCTGCTGCCGCTGCGAGAGGCCGAGCTCCGTGCCGCCGCAGGCCGCGCCGCCTAGAAGCGCTAGATGCGGGATGCGGATTCTCGTCTCCCAACTGGCGCTCGAGAGGACACGGAGTCAGGTGTCTTCGGGCCGTACTCAGCCGCATTCACTGAACTCGCAGCCCTCGGATTCACGCGATTCTCTGAAGACTCTGCAGAATACCGCCTTTCCGCCCCGATGCTGGCGTATTCCGCACGTAGGCCGCACCCTCGACCGGGATCTCTTTGGCACGATGGACTTCGACGAGCGCAAGGCAACCGTCGGGGTGGGGGAGCGGCGCGAACGCAGGCTCGTCTTCACCATGTGACTTCGAGGCGGTCGCTCGCTCCGTCGGCGACTCGACGGTCGTTGGGTCTCGGCTTGCTTGCACTCTCATCGCGTTTTTAAGCACAGGCCACACCACTCACCAGGCCGTGAAGTTCGTGAGGGGCCATCCTGGGCGCGTCACCGCCGTGTGTATTGTCTATTGATCGTTTTGCTTTTGGCCCGCGCATCCCTGGTTGCTGGTATCCACACTTCTGTGAACCATTTGAAGAAGGCTCCTACCACCTGTTCCTTCCCTTCCGCATCAGCGTCATCCATCGGCTTTCTCAGCCGTTTGAAAGATGTCGTCACCAAACCTCTTGCGAGCCTCAATGTCCATCCTATCAGGCAGAAGACACGACCCCCCTCCGCTCTCGCCATGCCTCGTCTGACTCTCAAAAGTTCAGCTTCCCATGTCATCTGGATCTCTCTCTCGTTGTACCACACACACACACACTCACTCGTGCAGTCGCTTGCAGAGCGTGAAATTTCACTGCGTCATTCCACTTCATTTCGCGGATGACCAAACGACGAGACGGAACGAGTCCATTCGCTCTGCTCGTGCCGACGGTCGCTCTGCTCGTGCCGACAAAAGACGAGACGGAATGATGCTCGTGCCGACGGTCGCTCGAGCGCTTGCTCCGGCGCTTCCGTTGCGGCCAGCTGCTGTCTCGCCACCAGCATATGCCATCCCGTCTCACCCGTGCCTTCAACGCGTCCACGGTGAGCCGGCGCCCGTCTACATCATCCCAGACTTTCTGAGCGGCGACGAATGCGAGGCCCTGATCGACGCGTGCGGCACCCTGCCAGAGGTGCGATATATCGAGCACGAAGAGAAGAAATTCTCAATCGGCTGGCTCAAAGCCGCCCCCAGTCTGTCACTGCTCGCTCTTGCTAGCGCGACTGCCCTCTCTCTCGGGGCAGGCTACTCTCCGTCGGAGGCTCTGCTTGCTACCAGCGGTGCCGTCACAGGCGTATGCGGTCTTGCGCACGGTGTATCGACACTCGTCGCGAACAGCGACAGGGTGCAGATCTTCACCGGCACCAAATGGGACGCCTCTGGCCACCACGCGGAGAAGCTCTTCCTCGCTCGAGCCGGCGCGCTCTTCGGCCACATGCCTCGCGACCGCTTTGAGCCGGTGACCGTCACGCGGTACAAAGAGGGAGAGTATCAGCGCAAGCACGTCGACGCCAGGCTCGACGCGATGCGGGACGAGGCCTTCGGCTCGACCGGCCTCGGTCAGCGCATCGCGCAGGTCATCGTCTATCTCCGATCGCCCGAAGCCGGCGGAGAGACGGCTTTCCACGGGGACGCCTTTAGCGAGTGGCGTCCTCGGGCGGAGGTTCAGCCTGTGGCGGGCCAGGCCCTCGTCTTCCCGACGGCAACGCTCGATGGCGTGCCGGACGAGAGGTACGTGCACAGCGGCGAGGCGGTGAAGCGCGGAGAGAAGTGGATCGTGGGCACGTGGCTCGTGCAGGAATGATTTAAGCTTTTTTTCTTCGACCAAAGTACAATTGTAACCCGCCTCGGCTCTGTCGCCGGCCGCGCTTTCGGGCCGGCGAGCATGGGCGAGCCCAGCAGCCAGGACGCAGCGCCTCCTCTGCAGGACGCAGCGCCTCCGACGCTCTTCCAAGAGATCATGGCCCAGTGGGAGTGGCTGCAGCAGGCGCACGACTATGTCGTGGCGATGCCCGCGCTGCGCGAGCGCGTCAGCTCCTTCCGCAAGTCGGCGTGGGAGTTCACGTCGACGGCAAAGGCAGCCGCGCCCGCGCGCCGAAGCCTCGGCCGCACCCTTTGCAGCGTTCCCCCACCCACCCCCCACCCCCCAGGGGACCTTTCCCGCCCGCACCCACCCCTCCTCCCAGCTGCCTCTCGCTCCCGCGCTGCCTCCCTCACCCCAACCAATAGCCCACCCACCGCACGACCACCCACTCGACGCCACTCGCGCAGAGCACTGGGCCGCGCTGCTCGCCTTCCGGCTGCTGCAGGCGCACGACCAGCTGAGCGCGATTGCCCCACTGGCTGACATTAGCCTCCCTGCACCGTCGCTTCAGCTCGGCGACGGAGAGGGAGGCGGAGAGCTCCTTCGTGGTCTCGTCCTCGTCCTCCGAGTCGCTCGGGTCGTCCTCCGACGAGCCGTACGCGGCCGCCGCCTGCTGCAGGCGCACGACCATACTGGCTGACGTTCGTAACTGATTTCCAAGCGTCCGGGACAAAATGCGCAGAATTTCCGCTAGCTTTGAGAGCATCCCGCAGGGGGGGGGGGGGGGGGGGGCACTTAGCACGTGAAACAAGAATCTTACAACAAAACTCCCTCGCACGACACTGGGCACAGGACTGGGCACGGGACTGGCTCGCACTGGCACTAACACAGGTACACCATGAAACAAGAAACAGCCCGCAAGCCACAGCGCTGGCGGGCCGCACAGCGCACACAGGCCGGTCTTGGCGTCTCCGGGAGGCGATGCCGCGTGCGCCGCGGGTACAATTCACGCCGGGCGGCATCCCCGCCCTCATCGCCGGCACTCACGAGCAGCGCCGCGGCCGCAGCCTGAGTTCGAGCTCACGGCGGGCGGGATCGCAGCCGTGCGCCTCAGCCGGAGCGGCGCCAGCGCCGGCGTTACCGGCCGCTGCCTCAACGGCTCGCTCTGCAGTTGCCGCTCCCACCCCGACGCCGTCCGCCCCGCCGACTCCGGCGCTGGACCTGAGCAGCTTCTTCGACGCGGCTGCGCCTGCAGAGGCGTCGCTGAGCCTCTTTGCTGGCGCCGGAGTGGCGTCTGTGGAGGCGGGAGGTGTGGTGCAGTCAGCGGGGGTGGCGGTCAGGGTCACGGAGGAGGCTGAGGCAGCGGAGGCGGTGAGGGTGGCGGCGAGAGAGGCGGAGGAGGCAGCGGCGGCAGCGGCAGCGAGGGAGGAGGCGGCACGAGCGGCGGAGGAGGCGGAGGCGGCGGCGGCGAGGGAGGAGGAGGCGGCGGCGAGGGCGGCGGAGCAGGAGGCGGCGAGGGCGGCGGAGGAGGCGGCGGCGAGGGTTGCGGAGGAGGCGGCGAGGGCGGCGGAGGAGGAGGAGGCAAGGGCGGCGGAGGAGGCGGCGGCGAGGGCGGCGGAGGCGGCGGAAGAGGAGGCGGCGAGGGCGGCGGAGGCGGCGGCGAGGGCGGCGGAGGAGGCGGCGGCGAGGGCGGCGGAGGAGGAGGCGGCGGCGAGGGCGGCGGAGGAGGAGGCGGCGGCGAGGGCAGCGGAGGAGGAGGCGGTGAGGGCCGCAACAAAGGCAGCGGAGGCGGCCGCGGTGGCAGAGGCAGCGACGGCGGCAAGGGCGGAGGACGAGGCTGCGGCAGCGGAGGCGGCTACTGCCGAGGCGGAAGAGGCGAGAGCTGCAGAGGCGGCGGCAGCGGCCGCGGCCGCGGCCGCGGCGGCGGAGGAGAGGGACAGTCTCGACTCGCTCGACCACCTCTTCTCCCTCGGCACACCCGAGGCGCGTGCTGTCGCTGCCACCCCAACGCTTCCGCTCGTTGCCCATTCGCCCCCCTGCCTCCCGATGTGCAGGGCCCACCCGGCGACACTGCTCGCGACAGCAACCTGGACCAGCTCTTCTCAGCTGCGCCCGCACAGGACAGCAACCTGGACCAGCTCTTCTCAGCTGCGCCCGCACAGGACAGCAACTTGGACCAGCTCTTCTCAGCTGCGCCCGCACAGGACAGCAACCTGGACCAGCTCTTCTCAGCTGCGCCCGCACAGGACAGCAACCTGGACCAGCTCTTCTCAGCTGCGCCCGCACAGGACAGCAACTTGGACCAGCTCTTCTCAGCTGCGCCCGCACAGGACAGCAACTTGGACCAGCTCTTCTCAGCTGCGCCCGCACAGGACAGCAACCTGGACCAGCTCTTCTCAGCTGCGCCCGCACAGGACAGCAACCTGGACCAGCTCTTCTCAGCTGCGCCCGCACAGGACAGCAACTTGGACCAGCTCTTCTCAGCTGCGCCCGCACAGGACAGCAACTTGGACCAGCTCTTCTCAGCTGCGCCCGCACAGGACAGCAACCTGGACCAGCTCTTCTCAGCTGCGCCCGCACAGGACAGCAACTTGGACCAGCTCTTCTCAGCTGCGCCCGCACAGGACAGCAACCTGGACCAGCTCTTCTCAGCTGCGCCCGCACAGGACAGCAACCTGGACCGCCTCTTCTCGACGGCCGCCGAGGAGGCTGCAGCGGCCACGGCAGCAGAAGAGCCCGAGGAGGCGGCGGTGGCAGACGCGGCGGTAGAAGAGGCGGCAGAAGCGGCGGCCCAAGAGGCGACGGCGACCAAGGCGGAAGAGGCGAGGGCGGCGGCAGAGCAGGTGGCGGCAGAGCAGGAGGCGGCAGAGCAGGCGGTAAGGCTTGCGGCGGAGGAGGAGGCGGCAGAGAAGGCCCGTGTGGAGGAGTCGGCGGCGGCCGAAGTGGGGCGGCTGCGTATGGAAAAGATTGTGGCGCGGGAAGAGGCGGCCCAAGCGACGGCGGTCGAGGCGGCACAGGTGGAGAAGATACGCTTGGAGGTTGAGGAGGCGGCGCGAGTCAAGGCCGAGACGGCGGCGCGGGAGGAGGCTGCGCAGTTGGCAGCAGCAGAAGCGGCGGCGGCGGAGGAGGAGGCGGCAAGGATGACGGCCGAGAAGGCGGCGGAGGAGGCGGCCGAGGCGGCGGAGAGGGCGGCAGCGGAGGCGGAGGCGGAGAGGGCGGAGGCGGAGAGGGTGGCAGCGGTGGAGAAGGCGGAGGTGGAGAGGTTGGCAGAGGAGGCTGCGGCGGCAGTGGAGGAGAGGGCGGCGGCGGAGAAGGCGGAGGCGGAGAGGTTGGCAGAGGAGGCTGCGGCGGCAGTGGAGGAGAGGGCGGCGGCGGAGAGGTTGGCAGAGGAGGCTGCGGCGGCAGCGGAGGAAAGGGCGGCGAGGGCTGTGGCGCTGGCGAGGGAGGAGGCGGTAGCAGAGATGAATGCGCTAGCACAGGCAGCACGGGAGGCGGCAGCGGCGAGGGCGGCGGAGCAAGCCACGGCCGCCGCTGCTGCCGCCGAGATGGAGGCGGCATTCGCTGGGGCGGAGGCGGCAAGGGAGGCGGCGGCGGCGGCAGCGGCGGAGGCCGAGGTGGCGCGATCCGGCCGAGGCTGCGAGGGAGAGGGGATTCGCCTTCTGGACCGTCCAGCACCCTTCCTCTAGGCGGCACGGTCCGAGGCCGAGGCTGCGCGGTCTGCGGCGGAGGAGCGGGCGAGCGGGCTCGAGGAGGCGCTTCGACAGTCGGAGAGGCGCGGGACACTTCCGAGACTTTTCCAAGACTTTTCCGAGTCTCTTCCGAGACCCTTCCGAGACCCTTCCGAGTCTCTTCCGAGTCACTTCCGAGGCACGTCCATGGCACCTCGCGCAGGCGCGCCGCGCTGCTGCAGCAGCAGAAGCAGCGCCTGCTGCAGCGACTCGAGAAGGCGTGCGAGCGAGGGGCGACCCCGCTGGTCGATTTCTTTTTGGAGCGCTTGTTTCTTTTTATAGGCGTCCGAGCGAGGGGCAACCCCGGGCGCGACGCTCGGCACGGCGACACCGCCGAGTGTGCAACACGTTGCAAGTACAGCTGGGGCTTCTGGAAAGAATGGCAATGCAGCGCGTGCCTCCACCTCCTCTGCCAGTGCGGCGCCGGAGGCTTCGCCCGAGGAGGGGAGGGGAGGCGCGAGCGCCGAGTCACCTCTCGACGGGGCGGGAGCAGCGGCGGCAGCGGCAGCATCGCAGCTGGTTGGGCAGTGGCCGGAGGCTTCGCCCGCCGCCGCGAGCACCGGCGGTGTCGGCCCGACGCGTGTTTCTGCTCTGGGCGCGGCCCCGCCCGCCGGCGAGGCTGCGGAGGAGGTGCAGGGTCGGCTGGCCGCGGTCTGCTCGGCGGTGGAGGCGCACGCAGCGAGCGCGGAGGGCTGGGCGGCAGAGTGCGCGGCGTTGCGCCGCCGCTGCGAGAGCGCCGAGGAGGGGGCGCGCGCGGCGCTCGCTCTGTTGGCCGCCACGCAGCGGGTGGCGGCCGCCATCGCGGCGGAGAGCCTTCGCGGCAGAACCGAGGGGGGCGCCGACGCGGCGGAGGGGGGCGTCGCCGACCACCCCGCTGCCGACCTCAGCCCGCGCGAGCACCGCAGCCTGAACGGCTCGCGTGAGCCGCCCGGCGCGGAGTGGAGTCCGGCGGCGGCGCCCCACCGAGCCGGCCGGTGCTCTTCTTCTTTTTCTCACGGCGCGAGGCGCGCCTCGCTTGTAGGTGGCGACCCCCGCGCACGGCGCCCGCGCGGGTTCGTCCGGGGGCTCGGACGGGGTGCCCTCTTGGCTCGCGGGCGCCGAGAGGACGCTCCGGGAAGAGGCGATCGTCGCGTGCACCAGCCACCACCACACCCACAGGACCTGGACCCACGTTCACACCCACAGGACCTGGACCCACGTTGGATTCGATAGTATGGAGGTACGGTACTAGGCGAGCGCCGCGTGCGCGCTCCCGTTCTTCAGCTCCGAAGGCCAAGCGGAAGGCGCGCCGTCGAGGAGCGAGCTCATCGCACTCGGGCGCGCGCGCTTCTCGCAGCTGCGCGGGGCGCGCCGAGGCGAGCTCGGGCCGGCGGGGTGAGCACGTGAGCTCTCGCACGCGGTCCTTTTTATCGGAGCAACTACCAACAGGAGAAGTCCAACGACCGACGTCCAACGACCGCAAGTTTTCAGTTCGAACTAACTTTCGTTACGACACATCGGTCTCTCCAACCGGGGGCCCAGCCAGACTCCAGTTTGGTCAGAGTACAGAGACAAAAGAGTCAAGATCCACCCCCCTCCCTCCCCCCTCCCCCCCGGCGACACACACACCCCACCCACCACCCCGCCGCCGCCGCGCCGCCGCCGCCCCGCGCGCACACCCGCCCTGGCCCAGGAGCCCGGACGCAACTGAGTTTGCCAATGGCTGCGCTGCTCGTCTCTGCAAGCCCGATGGGCAGCAACCCCTTCACCTCCACCGTCGTCGCGCTCACGAGCAAGAACTGGCGCGAGCTGGAGAGCTCTCCGTTCCTCTGGCTCGTCAATGTCTGTAGACAGACGTGAGGCTTCTGCGGCCAGCTGACGCCCAAGTGGGAGAAGCTGGCCGGCGAGCTGAAGAACCTGGTCAAGGTGGCCTACTGGGATACCGAGGCGAACGGTGCCACGCCGCCTCTGCTTGGCCAGATCAAAGGCACGCCCACGATCAAGGCGTTTGTGCCGTCTCGGAAGTCGGTCAAGAACGCCAAGAATGTGGAGGAGTACCAGCAGGCGAGGGAGGTCAAGGACCTCGTCCGGTTCGCGACGTCGCGGATGCCAAACTTTGTGGAGCGCGTCAAGACAGCGCAGGAACTTGAGGCGGCGCAGGCAGTCCCTATCTCTCGAGCGCCTACCCTCCCTCTCCCTCTCGCTCTGTCTACCTCTACATCACACACACACACACACACACACACACACACACACACACACACACACACACACACACACACACACACACACACACACACACACACGCACGCACGCACGCACGCACGCACACACACACACACAGACACACACACACACTTCTCTCGCTCTCTCGCTCTCTCGCTCTCTCTCGCTCCCTCCCTCCCTCCCTCCCTCCTTGCGCCCCTCCCTCCCTACTCGACCGCTCTCCATCTGTGTCCTCTGCCTCCCCCCCCCCCCCCACACACACACACCACCCTCGCAGGCGAAGCGGCGCGAGTGGGGCCTGCCGATGGTGCTGATCTTCAGCAGCTCCGGCGCCACCTCCTCGACGCTCAAGGCGCTCAGCACGGCGGACCTTTGTCTCGTCGCGTCTCCACCTCCTCACCCCCCCGCCCCTTCCCCCCCCCCCCCCCGACCTGTCAAGGCGCTGAGCACGGCGTACCGGCGCAGGCTGCTCGTCGTCGAGCACAAGGCGCGGGACTAGCCGAGAGGGGCCGAGAGCAGCCGAGAGGAGCCGAGAGGAGCCGAGAGGAGCCGAGAGGAGCCGAGAGGAGCCCACCTCTGTCGCCGGGTCAAGGCCGAAGGTGTGTCGCTAGAAGGAGCCGAGAGTGGCACGAGATGAGCCCAACCGCTGCCACCCGTCGCATTAGGCGGACAAGGGCTCGTGGCTGTATCCGTACCTGTGGACATCGTCTCTTCACACCTCGGGCTGTGAACAGGCGGGCAAGGGCGGCAGCGAGGTGGCAAGGCGGTTCGGCGTCACGGCGTTCCCGGCGGTCCTCGGCTTCCCCGCCGGGCAGGATGAGCCCGTCGCTTTCGAGAAGAAGCCGACGTACAATATGCTCGACGGCGTCTTCCCCTAGAAGCGGATTGCGTACTCTTGTATCCCAACCAGCGCTCGAGAGGACACGGACTCAATTGTGCTCCGCTGTCGTCCGCTGTATCTCGAACACACCACTGCAAAAGACCGTCTTCCCGCCCCGATGTTGGTGCATTCAGCGCGTAGGCTTCTTCCGCAAGCTCGCCCTCAAGCAGGCGGTGCTGCGGAAGCCAAAGCCGGAGGCGACGGAGGAGTCGCTTGCCCCGCCCGTGCCTGTGAACAGTGTGCTCTTCACAGCTGCCCGCGTGGGACAGGCGCCCAAGGAGGAGCTCTGAGGAGTCCCGGCGCCCCGGCCGCCGCCCGAGGCGGCCGCCCGACACGGGGCCCCGTGCAGCAGATGAAGGGGCGGCGGGCAAAGGCGCCGCGGACGCGGCGCCGCTGCGCCCTGGAGATCGCAGGAGAGCGAGCTGCGCGGCGAACCGTGGCTTGCGGCGCTTAGCAGGCAATGGCATCGGCCAGGAGTTCTTTTGTTTTGCTTCGAAACACTGCTCACTGGGCATCGAGGAGGCTAAAAGAAGCGGTGCGGGGGGTAAAGAAAGAAAGAAAAAGAAACGCAGGGAGGGATGGGAGGACGGCACGCCGCCACCACACAGGGTCAGGGATTTTACCAAGGGGGGTTGGCGGGTGGGAGACCGGCCTGAGGGAGGGTGTAGAGGATGTAGAGTGTAGAGCGCTGTAGAGCTGTAGAGCTGTGTAGAGCGCTGTAGAGCTGTAGAGCTCTACATCCGCCGCGTGACGATGCGCCTGCGTTGTAGAGCGATGTAGAGGCGCTATCCAACGTGAAATCTCTACAACAAACTCGCTCATCATACGAGGCTGATCCGGCCGTGTCCCCAGCACAGCTTTGGCTTCGACGGGCGCCTCCCAGGGTGCCCCGGGCGACCGACTCGAGCGGCATGCGGCTTCGGACAGACCTCGGCCCGGCTCCTGGCGGGTCGCTGAAGCGTCTCAGTCGCTCTCTCTCGGTTGCGCGGTTGCGCGGTTGACGCTTTTTTGGCGCTCACGGCGGGCGGCGAGGCTGGCCTTGAGGTCGCAGCGAGCCGTCCAGACGTCTCACGGTGGCGTCACGCATATCACTCGTGGCGTCGGTCGCCTTGGAGGCGGCGGAGACGTCCAGCGGCGGCGCATTTTGATGGGCACGCCCGGCAGCGCTGCGGGCGAGCGTGCCGCAGGCTGAAGACCTCCCTTGGCGCGGCGCGAGCGGCGCGCACCGCTGCACGAGGGCGCGCGGCGCTGCCGCCGCGATCAGTCGTCACGGCCTGCGCCCGGGCCGGCCGCGCGGTTGGCGTGGCAGCGACCACAGCACATGGTTCGGGGCTTCGGGCGGGCTTCTCGGTATCTTCGGTTCCGCTGCACCGGCGCGTGCGTCCGACCCAGTGAGTCCTGCCGGTGAAGTGTGTGGTGTCCAGCCGCGCGGTGTTGCAGACTACGTCGCGTGGTGTGCTTGTGCGTCGGTAGTCATCGCACGACTCGCAGTCTCGCACTGTGTCCGCACTGCCGGTGCCGGCTGGGTCCGTCGCAGCGCACGCACTCTCCCTGTGGGTCGAGTCGTGGTTTATGCGCGAGTCGTGGTGTGCGAGGATTATTTGACTAACACTCTGATTAATACCCAGCGCGGCGTCTCCCCCTCCTCTCTCGCTCGAGGCACCCGGAGCGAGAGTGTCAAGGACACACACCCATCTCTCTCTCGCGAGCGCACACACACCGACCCCATGTGCCGTGCACGGCCAGCGCTCCCACAGGCGCGGAATGATCCGTCGTGCGCCCCATGTGCGTACGCGCGCAAGTACATGAAGCAGTTATAGCAGTACCCTACGACACACACCGCCAGAGGACAGCGCGTCCAGCGTCCATCGGGGTGGAGGTGCTGCCGCCAGAGCCCAGGTTGGCGAAGCCTTCAACGATCCAC
>NW_005201286.1:99940-110295 GCF_000372725.1 Emiliania huxleyi CCMP1516 | reverse complement strand
GGCCGGCACGGCTTGGGAAGGAGGGCGCGGGCCGACCCATCGACCCCCTAGGGGACCAGACTATGGCCACCACTAGCCTCGCCAACCGCTCCGCTAGCGTGTCGAGCGAACCTGACGCGACTTCGGACGGCTACGTGGGCGCCTCGCTGTGCTGGCGTTACGCCCGGATCAGCCTCGTAAGCGGCGAACGAGGCACGGTCGCTCTCCGACATGAGGCGCGTTGCACTTGCCAGTGCTGCCCTGGCCTTCTGTCTGCCCGCCCAATGGGTGGGAGGTGCCTCTGCTGCTATGGCATGCCTCACGGCTGCGACTGGCCGGCGCCTCGGCGCGTCAGCTCGGCTCGGCGTAGCGATAGTGGCCAGCGCAACTCGCCTGGACTCAACGCTCAGCCAGGAGCTCCCGCACGCGCTGGCGCGAGTCATGGCGCATGCAACGCGTCCGAATGCTCGCCTCGCCTCGCGCAAATGCGACCGTCCTCGCAGCCGACAGTCCACCGCCTGCTAAAGGAGCACTGCGACGAATGCCGGCACCGGCGACGCATGGCAGGCTGGTCATGACGCAGTCATAGGGCGTTGTGTGCCGTCAGAGTGACTCTCTGTGTGTCAGGGATAGTCAGGGCCGTCCATCAGAGCTCCAGTAAGCTCGGAGACACCCCATTAGTGCGACTCGGCCTCTTTGAGTCACTGCCTTCCCGGCGGTTTGGCTGTAGAGCCTCTACAACAAGCTCTACAACAAAATCGCGCTCTACATCGCTCTACAACGCAGGCGCATCGTCACGCGGCGGATGTAGAGCTCTACAGCTCTACAGCGCTCTACATCTCTACAACTCTACAGCGCTCTACACTCTACATCCTCTACACCCTCCCTCAGAGACCGGCCCGACCGGCGCACCCCGCGAAATTTCTTTTTGTTGCCTCGCCGTCGTCGAGGAGTCGCTGTGGCGGCTCCCGTGGTGTACCTGTGTTAGTGCCAGTGCGCGCCAGTCCCTTGCCTCGCGGGGAAAATTCTTTTTAATCGCAGTGGAATTGCCAGACTGCGCGTCACAAACTGCCTCGGATTGGCTGCTGGCACTCTCGAGGCTATGCCTACACAGCCTCGCGCGCATGGGCAGTCAAGAGGGACCACGCACGTTCTCACGACAGCACCAGTGCCTCTCTCTTGGACCGGCAAACGTGGTGGTCTCGTGTTACCAATGTGGGACCAGTGCGGCATCGCGCCATCGACAGCTCTGAACTGCGCCTCACCACTGACCGGGAATGCCGCTGAGTGGGTCAGCACCGGTCGCACATTGTGGCAGCAGTCAGCAGCGCATGTCTGATAGCTAGAGCAGCAGCGTCAGGGTCGCAGGGTCGGATCGTGTCAAGCCTCTCGCCCGGCCGGCCGCGTGCAGACGTCGGCCTGTCTGCTGTCTGCAGTGATCTGTCGGCGGTCAGTACGACCGATCAGGTTGGAGGTTTCTCATGATTGCGCCGGCGATGGACTGACCCAGCAGCTCAAGGGCTCGCACTCTCCTCACCACCACCGCGCGCGCGCTGCAGCAGGAGTGCCGCAGCCGCACTGCGACAATATGCCGCACTGCGACAATATGCCGCAGCTGCACCGCTTCTCCTGGACAGCCATCGAGTACTCGATGGTCCACTCCGAGGGCGCGGTCAGCACCGCGCCGGATCTCTTCTGAGAGCCGGCGCGGATCGCGGATGCGACTCAAGGCTCTGCCGGCGGGTCTGTGGCCTGGCGCCTGCCAGACTGCGGGTCCAAATACCCCGGCGCTCGCGCGCGCCACCGCCCCCGGCGCGGGGTGGGATATCAGTTCGTGAGTTCTGTGTCCCCGTCCCTGTGCTCCTCCTTCTTCTCCCGTGTCGGTCCCTGAGAACCCCACTATACAGCGCCACCTCGTGAGCTGTCCTGTGAGCTGTGTGTTGTGCGTCCAGCAGTCCGGACCCAGTGCTACGGCCGGTGACAGCGTGCCTCGTGTCGGCTCCCGAGCCAATCGTGTGCAGCGTGTGTGTGCGTGTGGGCCCGTCCTCCATGCTTGGAGGTGTGTAAGACTGACTGACTGACTGCAGTGGAAATTTCGACGAACCAACAAGAGGCCCACCAACTTCATCCTTCGACATGTCAATGGCCTCGACGCCTGAGGACTCCGAGGCGGAGGCGGAACGTGCCTCCGTACTCGACGCAGACGCCCTCTCCGCGGTGCTGCGGCTTCTCACTCTCCGGGCACAGCTGCGCGTGTCTGCGGTCTGCCGCACATGGCGCGAGGGCGCGATGCTGCACTTTGCGCATGAGCGCAACCTTGACGTGCGCACGGGCGGCGCTGCCATAGCGGGTCCATACGGCGTCCCGGGCGGAGCGGGCCGGCAGCGCGACGCGGACTACACGAAGCTTCTCACCGACGCCGCCCTCTCGCGGCTCGTGGCCCACCGGCCGCGGCTGGAGGCGCTGCTGCTGATGCAGTGCGCGCGGCTGACGGACGACGGGCTGGCGGCGCTGCACGGCTGCGCGTGCCTGCGGAGGCTGAACCTCGCAATGTGCACGGGTGTCACCGAGCGAGGCGTGGCGGCGCTGATCGACGCGCTGCCTGCGCTGGACGACCTCGAACTAGCTGGATGCTCTCGCGTGCGCCTTGACGTGCCCGCGCTCAGCGCAAAGTTTGAGCGGTTCGTCGAGCTGTCCGAGGACGCGGACGGCTTGGATGCCGTGCAGGGGTAGTCGCGTGCAGGTAGAGCGCGCGCTGCAGTCCACATAGACTTTTCTCCGCAGCGACGTCTCGTCTCACTTGGAGTGAGAGACTTGCCGCTCTCTCCGCCCGGTGCGGCGCGCGACGCGGTGTGGCACATTACCTGTGATTTAAACTGTGGCCAGATAAATCCAATAAATAAATACAACGGTCAAACTCTGAGACGAGATGGGATTCAGGGACATGCAGATAGGCCAGCAGCCAGTGGGACGAACGAGGGCCGCGACGGCGGCTTCAAGCGGGAGGGAGCGGAGACGGTGGGCAGCGTCCAGCGAGCGAAGTGGGTGAGACTGATGATGCTCCTTCGACTTAGGGAGCGGTTCAGCTGCTGGGCGGGCTTCAGGCTGGTGCTCACGCGAAAAGGAATCGACGCGATGTACAAAGCATACAAGAAGAGGAGAAAGAAGAGGAGGGACGCCAGTGATGACGAAACAGAAGCTACATGTAGCGCAGACGAGGGCAGGGCAGACCCGGGGACGGCGGAGTCGGAGCAGACGGCATCGGCCGCCGAGGAAACGTTGGGAAGAGGCACGAGGAGGGCGGCGACCTCGACCGACTATGGAGGACCCGTCACCAGACGACGCAGGGCAGACGACGGGGAGGCGGAGCAGACGCGCAGGGCGAGACGAGGGAGGGGGAGGGAGCAGGATGTTGCTGAGATCAGCAGGAGGATGTACGACGAGATTAGGAGCAGCAGGGACCCGAGGGACCATGTGGAAGACGGCTAGTGCTAGTCCCCCATCGGGAGGACGACCCCGGCTAGTCGCCGACCACACCCACAAAGAACCCTGCACAAAGACCGCGCAGGGCGCGGGGACCTGCTTCGTGTACGTGTTCCTTTTTACCCATCTCCTAGTAGAGGTGTCCGTTTTTATTTATTTATTTATTTAGGGACATGTACATGTGCATGCACATTGTGCATGCACAACATGCACATGTGTCCACGCCCCGCACGATCTTGGTGTGAGGGATCATGTGTCGTGCGCACTAAATAAAACACGCCCAGCTGTGCGCTGTGGCCTGTGCGCTCGAGCCTGTGCGCGACATGCCCCTTACCCTGAGAAGCCGCCGCAGAAACGAGGCGTTGTTCACCACACCGCGCTAGATCCAAGCCACGGAGCTCAGCAGAACATCGCGGCTTATCCCAGGAAGAGAGGCAGACGGTGAAGGTGTCACTACCACTGCGTCAGACCTTCTGACGCTTAGCCCCGTCACCGCCCTCACCGCCATCTCCTGCTGCCGTCTCGTCGGGCGGCGGCTTCTCGGCCGCCTCCCCGACCTCCGGCTCAGCCTTTGCGCTCTTCGTGCGCAGCGCAGCGCGCTCCTTTTGCGCTTTGAGCTTTGCGCTTTGCGCCGCGTCAGGCTTGTAGACCGTAATGAAGCGCCCACCCGCCTTTTTCGGGCCGCGGCTTTTGCAGGTCAGGTCGAGCTCGTAGCAAATGTCGTGCACCACCTTGCGCTCAGCCGCTGATAGCTCAGGAGGAAAGGCGAGCTCCGCCTCGCCGCTCTCGATGAACGTTCTGATTTCGGACGAGAATTTTGCAGCCTGCTCGGGATCGTTCCGCCCGCCATCGGCCACGTCCGTGCTGCTGGGCTGTGTGCTGCTGCTCTCCGCGACGCACATACTCTTCGGCGAAGTCCCCACGCTCAACTGCCCACGCTCGTCCTGGCGAGTACAGACGACGCCTCACTTTTTCACAGCCTTGCTATTGAGAAGAAAATACATCGTATGGCGCTGTGCGCTGGTCTGTGAGTTCACAGGGGGGGTTCCGTCTGCTTTTCGCTGCGCATGCTCGAGCCCCCGGCGAGGGCTTGTGCTGTGAATAACAGGCGGAGGGCCCAACTTGAGAATCGTGCTTTTTTGGTTAGGGACTAAGGCCCCAAATTACGTGTGAGTGTTAGAGTTGTTTGGTATTGCCAAAAATCTCTCTCTCTAAAGCGCGAAGGACTACTTATGGGTTAGGGACCGCGAGCGACAGGTTAGGGACCGATCGCCACCACTCACGCCAGCGGACGGCCACCATCGGTGTTTTTGGCTTCGCCACCGTCCAAAGCGTGCGCAATGCGCTCGCCGACATCGAGCGAGCTCGCCTGTCCGAGGAGCGGCTTGCTGTGCGGACGGCTTCTTGTGGCTCTCGTCGAGAGCGTTTTGCGTCCCGGCGGGTGGGAGAATGTGTCGTCTGATGTGTCACTGTGTACGTCATGTCAGTCTTGATAACAAGCACGGTCGATCCGTCAAGCGATACACTCGTCACGATCACGTTGAACGGCTTGCACGGAGCTCTGTGCCGGCACACAGGAAGAGCCGACGGCAAGAAGAGCTCGATGGGGAGCGAGAACCGCCAAAGGTGCTCACGGAGGTTTCGGAAGTCCGCCATGATGCGGTCAGATCCCCCCAGGCTTGACTGCGTAGGTCGCGGAACTCGTTGAGCAGTCTTTTCGGAAGATATCGAGGATTTTCGAGAGCCACCCGCTTGAGAGCGATTGAGCGCGTCACGGAGGACTCAGGTTACCCCTGAACCTCCTCTGACGGTTCTCGCTCCCCATCGAGCTCTTCTTGCCGTACGGCGGTCTCTTCCTGATGTGTGCCGTCACAGAGCTCCGTGCAAGCCGTCCAGCGTGACGTGACGAGTATATCGCTTTGACGGATCGACCGTGCTTGTTATCAAGACTGACATGACGTACACAGTGACACATCAAACGACACATGTTCTCCCACCCGCCGGGCCGCAAAACGCTCTCGACGAGAGCCACAAGAAGCCGTCCGCACAGCAAGCCGCTCGGTCGAACACGTTGCTCGCTCGATGCCGGCGAGCGCATGTCGCACGAGGTAGACGGTGGCGTAGCTAACATCACTGACGACGGAGCACATCATGTTGTGAGCCCGCCGCCCGGCGTCTGCAGGTCCTCGCACGCTGACCAAAGTGTGCCCTCAGCTGCAAAGGTGTCGACCCGCGTGGTGCCGGACGGGCACGCTGCGGCGCCGGGTGCGCGTGCGAGGACGAGGCGCAGGAGGAGGGATAATTTTAGCACCAAGCTCCCTCGCACGACGCTGGGCACGGGACTGTAGAGGGAGAACAGCGGCAGAGCGCGCGTCTGTCACAGACGGAGCAGCGACCGCGCCAGCGGTCGCTGCTCCGCCCCCCCCGTCGCGCGCGCCGCGCGCGCGCCGCCGCCGCCGCCGCCGCCGCCGCCCCCTCCTCGCCGTCTTCCCCACCCTACCCTCTGTTGCGCGCGCGCGCCCTGCGCTGCGCGCCCCCGCCCCCACCCCCGCCCCCGTTTTTGCCCCCGCTCCCACGCGCCCCTTCCCCGGTAGGTGTGCGTAGAAAGTGGAACCAATCGAGAGGTGGCAGAAGCCGCCGTGTGTGACACATATTGCGGCACGTGAGTGAGACACAGAGCCCCGGCAGCGCGGCGCGCAGCGCAACAGGCGTTTCAAACAGCAAACGGGACGGCCTGCGCAGCCTCTAACTATTTCCACTGGTTCGTCCTCCTCTGAGTCATCTTCCCCGTCCTCCTTCCGCTCAGCTCTTCGCTCGGTACGTTCGGTGTGGCTCACCCTCCATGCCGTGAACAGGCGCTTTACCCACCCTATATTCTTCTCTCGTTCCTCTGCCCGTGCCTTGGTCTTGTCGTTGTTTCGCACCCATGTCTGTATGGCAATCGAGGCTGCCTTCCCCACTACCTGTAGTTCACTCGTCACCTCTCCCGCGAGCTCCCTTCTCTTTCTTTCGGGTATGGAGTCCGTGAGTGCGGGTAGCGTGCAGGCAATCACGGGCGCTATTTTGTCGTACTCCTCTTCGGCGAGCGCCCCAAATCTAGACCCTTTCGCCTTTAAGGAGGCTGCCCTCGCCGCTAACGCGGGTATGGAACTGTCGGACCCCATTCTTTCTCAGTGTACGTACTTTTAGCTTACTGGGAGAAAAGGACTCTCTCTCTCTCTCAGTGTATGTAGCTCTTACGTTCATTCCCGATTCTTTCTGGGAGCACAAAGGGGGATTTCATTTTCGCGCGATCTCACAATCTCTGGTCCTTGAGACAGCCAGACCTCTCACTCAGTCGGAGCACATGCTTTCGCTCGGCCTGATCGCCGCGTCTGCTGGCACCGAGATCCGCTACAACGAGTACAGCGCGTCGCCCACCATCGGCAACGGCAACGGCGAAATTGACGGACCAGCGAGCGAGTTCGGCGCGATGGCAATCTTCATCGACAGAGTACGAACGCTAACACGCAAACTTGATGGCGAGCAGGAGGTGGTCTTTAAGCCAGACCAAGGCACTCCTCGCTCCCTCAACGCGCTCCGACCCGGCGTGCAGTTCAGCAATGGCGATGCCTTCAGCGAACCTAGCTGGGGCTTTCTATACAATTCGATGCCATTTGCGATGAGCTTCTCCGACATGCTCCTCTTCCTGTACAAGAAAGACGGCATCAATCTCGCACAGGGAATCCTCGACGCTCGCAACGGCACGCAAGTGGCCTTCCCGGTAGTCAGCAGCACGATGCAAGGCTCCGGCTACTTCCCAAAGCCACTTGGCAGGCCGCTCTGCCGCGAGGGCGACGCCGAGTGCCTCGCTCACGGCAATGGCATCGGGCTCGCTGGCCTTTGCACGTCGGGCTGGGAGATCCGATACCTCAACACCCCCGAAGACGTGCTCCGCAAGGCTTGCGACATGCTCGTTGGAGACGGGAACAACTTGAAGTTCTCCCCACCAACTGGAGGAGTGGCGCCTCTGAAGCTGATGCAGAACCGCTCCATCCAAGGCTTTGAGTTTGTCACCCCTGTGGACGACCTCCAAGAGTTCTTCCCAATCAACGCTGATCCATCGGTTCTGGACTGTGAGAACGAGCTCGATGACTGCACACAAAACATCGGCCAGATTGGAGCGCGCTATGCGCACTACCCTGGCTGGCACCAACCCTTCCTCTTCTCGTGGATGCACATCGACAAGAGCGTCTGGGAGGGGCTGAGCGAAGGGCAGCGCCTCGCCATCAAGTTCGCGGCGGGCCATTCTGTCAGCAAGAGCCACACGACGACCGAGTCGATGCAGTGCCAGGCCCTGCGGCAGATGATCGACTTCAACGAGAACACCTCCCAGCTCAACCGGGACGGCTCTGAGAGGGACGAGAGCGCTCGCATCACCGTTGTCCCGTGGCGCGAGGAGGACCTTGAGACGCTCAGGGAGGCAACCACGGCCCACATGGAGTCGCTCATGGGGCCGACGGGGGAGGCGAGGGAGTTTGCAATCGTCTACAAGGCGATGCACAAGGTGGCGGGCATCCCGGTTGCTCCGGGGGATCTCGGGCCGTTCCCCGGCGAGTCGTGCGCGCTGGAGTCCAGCTCCGCTTCTTGAGACGATGTGTAGAGAGGATCCTGAGAGGCATCCGGGCCGCGACCCCCTGAGATCGGAAGCACGACAGCGCAAGCGTGTGTCCGAGGTCCGTCGTCTCCGGCCGGTCGGTCTGCCTTAGGTCTCTGCACATTGGACACTGCGGGAAGTGCGCGTTCGCTCACATACAGTCCACCTCGAGGCTCGAGTGCGTGTTCGTGTGCAAAATGCCGTCTCTCTGTTCATTTTAGTCGACTTGCTGTCACCTTAAGCACTCGCACGCCCCGGCTGCGCTTGGCCCGCCTGCGGCTACGCGTGCCTAAAGCCGTAGCTCCGCCTCAGCCGGGAACGCAAAGCGAGTGCACCACCCGCACCACGTGTCCAGTCCGCAGTCGCGGCTTTGCCTCTTCGCGCCCCGGCTGCGGCATTAAAAGTGCACCCACGCGCACGAGTCGCGGCTTTGCCTCTCTACCTAAATACTTGTATCATAATGAGTGCGAGGCTCAGTGCGCGTCGGTGTTGTCAGCACCCACTGAGCATGTACCCACCACCTAACCACTTAGCACCTCTCAGAGGCACATCCCACCTACTTGCTCATCCCGCTGACGCGGACGCGTGCGTCGTGAAGGAGAGCATCTTGCTTGGCGATCGACTCGGCCCACATCGACAGAGCCTCCTCAACTGGCTCCGCGGTTGCGGGTGCCGCCGCAGCGGGCTCGTACGGCATGGACGAGTGGTGCCTGCATGGAGCGCCGCAGGCTGAGATAAGCCGAGGTCACAGCCCAGGTACAAGCCGGGAGCAGGGGCGGGAGCCGAGATGAGCCGAGACATAAGCTTTGGGCAGGGGCGGCGCGCACAGGAAAATCCGCATCTTGCCGTCATCGTTCTTCTTGTAGCCGAAGGTGTACTCGACGCGGCCCTTGTCGCCAGTGGTCGCGTTCGTGAACAGGTAGTCGCCCATTGCGATAGCCGTGTTGCCGTTGCAATCGATCTGGTGGTTGCGGAATACCACCTCGGACCAGCCCTGTCCGCCCCCTCCCTATGGGAAGCCCCTCCCGGTCGTTGTGCCGTGCAGGTGAGCACTGCGGAGATGGCAGAGGTGTTCGCCAGGAGCTCTCGCCTTGCCGAGCGCGTCGCGGCTGCGGTGAGCGTGACACGATTGCGATAGGTGCTCGCCATCAACTCGCTCGCGCCGTCGAGATCATCAACGGGCGGCTCAAGGCCTTCATGCAGGCGACGGCGGACGGCGGCGTGCTCAAGTTCATCGTCAACGTCAGCGCGATGGAGGGCCGCTTCTACAAGGCGCGTTCTCGAGCATCCCCCCTCCGCGCGCCTGCCTCCTTCCTCTTGACCCCTCCCCGCTCCCCATCTCCGCAGTACAAGCAGCCAACGCACCCGCACACCAACATGGCCAAGGCGGCGCTCAACATGATGACCCGCACCAGCGCGGCCGACTACGCCAAGTGCGGCATCTACATGACCGCCGTAGACACGGGGTGATCTCGTACGCCTCAGACACACGCAGGAAGGCTTCCGGCGACCCGCCCTTGTCTGGATGCGTGGCGATGGCGCGGGCGCGATATGCACGCTTGAGGTCCCCGCCGTCGTACCCGGCTCGAAGATCCAGCTCCTTCAGCGCCTGCTGCCGCGACATGGCTGCGGCGGCGTGCACGAGAACACAGAGCAGGCCCGCGTGGAGATGGAGCGATTTCATGAGGCGACGCTGTGCGAAGCCCGAAGCGCGCAAGCGGCTGCGCCGGGCGAAGAAGGGCGCCAGCAGCGCAGCGGACTCGCGCACTGACTCGCGCCGGGCGAAAAAGTCGAAAAAAGTCCGGCGATTTCAGTGTATGTAGCTCTTACGTACATTCCCGTAGGAGGACTCTGCTGACAGAATTTCCCCACTTTTCTCCCAATGCAAAAGGTAAAAGAAAAATCTTTCGTGCGGTCGACCATTACACCATTTCCTTCATCGCGACCATTCCTTCAACTCGAAGAAGGATACCTGTACTCTGGGTAGCCGATCAACGAAATGGGCAGGTCCTCGCTGATGTCCTCGACTCCCGCGCAGTACTCCCGCCACGCGCTCTTAGCGGTCATCATCGGCCTCGGCATCAGCGCGATCGCCCAGGCACCCTTCTTCTCGCTGCAGGCATGGATCGGCAAGCGCTCGAACTGGGGCTTCCACTTTGACAACGGAATGGTAGCAGACGCGGGCTGGCAGAACGAGATTGCGATTTGGAACGTGGCCACCATCGCCATGTTCATTTGCGCGCTCCGCGCCTTCGAT